>NW_028261393.1:54201898-54417703 GCF_051295495.1 Thamnophis sirtalis | reverse complement strand
GCTTACAATAAAAAGGGGAAAGGGAATAAATAAGACAGACAACAATTTAAAAATAAAACAACATTCATAGTTACCGTGGGGGTGGATACTTCAACAGCCCCCGGCCTGCCGGAGCAGCCAGGACTTAGTGGCTATACGGAAGGCCTGGGGGGTCGTAAGGGTCCGGATCTCCACGGGGGAGCTCGTTCCAGATTAAGAGCCGAGGTGGCGCAGTGGTTAGGGTGCAGTACTGAAGGCCACTTCAGCTGACTGTTATCTGCAGTTCGGCGGTTCTAATCTCACCGGCTCAAGGTTGACTCAGCCTTCCATCCTTCCGAGGTGGGTGTGAAATGAGGACCCGGATTGTTGGGGGCGATATGCTGACTCTGTAAACCGCTTAGAGAGGGCTGAAAGCCCTGTGAAGCGGTATATAAGTTTAACTGCTATTGCTATTGCTATTGCCGGAGCTGCAACAGAGAAAGCTCTCCCCCAGGGGGTCGCCAGCCGACATTGGCTGGCAGATGGAATCCGGAGAAGGCCTAGTCTGTGCTTTGGGAGGTAAGAGGAAAGGGAGATGAGCCCCCTTGCTCATCCAGGAGCCAAGGCGTAGGGAATGGGCTGATCTAAACAGATTTAATCCTTTACTTTCCCTATTTTGGTACTTTTTTTCAACTTTTTTTTTTTTAGTTTACTCTTCCACCCGGAGTAAAAGTGCACAGCTCCAAAGGAGATCAGTGTGCCTGGACCAGGGATATCCCGGTCCATGTGCCATGTACTTCCTGGGACATCCCACCCACCCCAAATGGAGCAGGACCTGCCTAGCAATCCCCACGTGGGATCTGAAGAGCCACGCGCGGCCACAGCATTTCCTGCATGACAGGCTGCAGCAGGTAGATAAAATAGCTTTATTGTGATGACAGCCCAGCCTTGCAAGGAAAGTATGCGGCGCCTAAATGCCAGAAGGCTGAGCTCCAATTGGGGGAAATGGGAGGAAAACACGCACACACACGAGAGAGAGAGAGTCGAGGCGCACCCACGCGGGATGCCAAGCCAAGAGCCCAGCAGGTGAGAGCAGAGGAGGAAGAAGAGGAGGAGAAGGAGGGAGGAGGGAGCCGGCAGCAGCAGTAACAGCAGCCAGCAAAAGCGCAGCGCAGAAAAGGAAGCCGAGCTCCCCCTCCCTCCCACTCTCCCGCCCTCCACGAGGACTGGAAACTTGGCCGAGGTGAGTGACCTGGAAGGCGCCTGCTAAGCGACGGGCGCGGCGCAGGGAGGGCGCGAAGGGCTTGCGGGGATTGGGGCAGGAGGAGTAGGAAGGCAGAGGGTGAGCTAAGGGGAAGGGGCTTCACTTGGGAGCCTTTGAGTGGGGGGCTGCCTTGCTCCCCTTTCCCAGCTGGACTCGTTGGGGTCCGCTTGCAAACTTTCGCTCCGCGGCTTCGGTCTCCGGCGGGCAGCGGCGCGGCTCCTCCCTCGGGCTCCCCCCGAAGAAAATCGGGAGTTTGCTCACGTTCCCCCAAAAGTCGCGGTTCCGCCACGAAGGGCGTTTATCCCGGAGCGGGACCAAGGGGTGGGAAGAGCAGCCGTGCCTGCCGCCGCAGAGCCGACTCTGGACGGATCCCAGCTGGTTCTCCTCCGCAGGAAGGTAAAGTTGGAAAGTTCGGGGAAAGTTTGTTTTTTTCAAAGGACCCAAGAAAGTAACTCGACTAGCGCATCCTCCGAGGAGAGAAAGCTTTGTTTGCCCAGGCTGCAGCCCCCTCCCCTCCCTTCCCCGTCCCCCCTCCTCAAACTGCGCCAGGGTGGGCTCCGGGCAAGCTTCGCGGGGGGAGCCAGGGCGGCCTGCCCCCACCCTCACCCCCCAATTAAAAATAATAATGAATCTTGGCGTTGCAGCACTGTCGTTTCGCACGGAGGCAGCGGCTGCTCTCGAGTTGCAGAGCCAAATTCTCCCCCCCCGTCCCAGCCCCCATTCCTTGTGCACCAAGGCTTGACGCCTCGGTGGTCGCCATGACAACCCTTCCCCAGGACTAAAGACCCCGGCAGGGCGGGAGGCCCCCTGCGAAGGCTTTTTGTGCTGCGGTCCTTGAAGGGGGGTCCTTACGTGGGAAGAATGCTGTTGTTGTGCTCCCCCCCCTCTTCCGACCCAGATGTTGGCCCATGCAACACCTGTAGGGTTTGAGGGCTTCCCAGGGGTCCGCAGTTCGGGAGTGAGTGGGGGGGGGCTTGAAAGAACCCTGGCAAGAACCTGGCACCCACCCACCTCCGTTGCCACTTGGCCTCTTGACATGCCAGTTGGCCTCTGCAAGAGGAGGGGGCAGATATCTGGAAGCTGCCCTTGGAGGGGGTTGGGTGAATAAGGGGGGCAGGGCTGCTTCAACTGAGGAGGATTGGGGCTGCTTTGAGATGGGGGCCAGTGGGAAAAGGCAAGGGGCAGGCTGGGGGGTGGGAGGCTGTGTCTGTGTGTGTAGAATTGGCATTCATGCCCTTCAGTGCAGGGGCCTCCAACGCGGCAACTTAAAAAGACTTGTGGACTTCAATTCCCAGCATTCCCCAGCCAGCTATTGCCCCTCCCCTGGCTGGGGGAATTCTGGGAGTTGAAGTCCACAAAAGTCTTTTGAAGTTGCCAAAGTTTGGTAGGCCCCTGCCTTAAGGTGTTGGCTGCATGCCTTCGCCACGCTTTCCGTCCTCTGCAACTTGGGCAGATGTCATAAGCATCCGTCGTGGTTTTTTTAAAAAAAATCCCCATTTCCACACTGCTATCATAAAGCAGAATGAGACCCCCGTCAAGCCTTAGCAGCCTGTAAAGCAGTTTCAGCCTTACTGGTTTTAATCTCTGGATTTGGTGAAAAGAAGAGAGACCGCCTTCTGCCAATTACCTCCTCGCGACCCATTAGATCTCACAGATTAGGCCTCCTCCGAATTCCATCTGCCAGTCAGTGTCGACTGGCAACTACGCGGAGGAGAGCCTTCTCGGTAGTAGCTCCGACCCTTTGGAACGATCTCCCCGTGGAGATTCGTACCCTCACCACCCTCCAGACCTTCCGCACAGCCCTTAAAACCTGGCTATCCCGTCAGGCCTGGGGTTAAAGAATGTAACTCACCCCACCCGAATGGTATGAATGTTGTGCTTTTAATTATGTATTGCTCTTATGTGTTATTGTTTGTATCCCCCTCCCCATGAGTTGTGAGCCGCCCTGAGTCCCCCCAGGGAAAAGGACGGCCTATAAATAAATTTCAAATACAAAAAATTCAAATACAAATTTGCCTGGAGAGTTCCTCTGAGCAAAAACCCAACATGAATTATTTGGTTTGTAAGAGGAGATGGAGGGGATTAAAGCAACCATGTTTAGGGCACAGCAGGGAGGCCCCTCCCTGACGCCCCTCCCCTCCAGGGTGAGGGTGACGCCAGCCTTCCTTTGTGGGCACAGAAGAAGCTGGGCTCCCTTGCCAAAGGCTGTCCCCTCCCACCCCCAAGCCGCCTTTCCATCGGGAGTTTTTTCCCCTTCCCCTTTCCCTTTTTCCCCACCTGGGTAGAAGATGGCGGGCGGAACGGCTTCCCAAAGTGCCTCTGTGCATTGCGGGCTTGCCCCAACCTGCAGCCTTGGGGTGGGGTGGCCGGGCAGGGCTCACCTGGCCAGGTTGCACAGCTTCCTGTGCCCTGGCTGGGATCGGCCTCCTGGGGGAAGCTGAAGGATGAGTCGAGGATCTTGCTGAACTCGCCTCCTGCGCTCGTCCGACGGTCCCTGCAGTTGCGGGTGGGTGGGAAAGAGCAAAGGGGGGGGCAAGCGGGGTGTGTTGCCTCTGCCCCCCCACCCTGCAAGCTCTGCCTGTTTTGCCTTGCAGGGCGGGGCTGCCCCTCCCCAGGACGTGAGTGGCCATGGCGACGAAGAAGAACCGGAGCTGCAAAAGTTTCTGCGCCAGCTGCTTTTTGGGCCTGTTCGGCTGCCGCTGGACTCATAAGAAGGGCTTAAAGACAAGCAAGGTGTGTGCGCTTGGAGGGGGGGTCTGGAAGCCCCCACCCCCTCTACAGAGTCCCTGGAGGAATGGCAGAAGGCCCACGCCATGTCCCTGCACCACCCCACTCCCCTCTGGGGATGGGCTGCAGGCGCCTCCTGTGTTTCATAAGCCGTTCCTTGATTAACCCACTTGAGTTGCATGGAAAGCATTGAAGGGCTGGAGATGCCTGGTTCTTGGGGGTGGCACCATCTCTGCCTCCCCCCCCCCCCGCCCTGTAGCCAAGGGGGTGGGGGGCAAAGCAGCTGGTGGGGCTGGCTGGGAGGATTTGGCTCCTGCACCTGAAGCCCCTTGGGGATGGGGGTGTCCCAAGCTGGCAGTCGGTTGAGCCCCCCACTCTTCTGCTCCATCCTCAGTGTGACTACGCCTGGTTCTTCCTGGTCTTTTGCATCGGCCTCCTTGCCCTGGCGTGGCTCTACGTGGCCCTGGTCACGCTCAATGATTTCCACAACTTCAACGAGTGAGTAGGAGGCGCCCCCCACCCCACCCTGCCTGCCCCCCACCCACCCATACAGGCATTGTGCCCCTTTTTGAACTTTGGGTAAGTTTTATCTGCAATCTTCTTCCCTGTACAGGTTCGCCTTTCAGAAGACAGGATGGTGGCTGGATTGGTCAGTGGTAATGGTCTCTGTGGCAGCCACCCTGGTCACCTACTGCTCTCTGCTGGTGGTAGGCCACCCCCCCCCTCCCCCTCCTTCATCTTTCCTCCCATGCTCCCCCCTCCCCTCTCACAGGTTGGGCCTCCTCCAGGTACCATCAGTCGGACAATGCCGGCTGGCAGCCCCTCGAGGGAGGGCCTTCTCTGTAGCTGCTCCTGTGGAACGACCTACCCGTAGAGATCCGGACCCTTCCACTCTCTCGGCCTTCCGAAAAGCCACTAAAACCTGGCTGTTCCGGCAGGCCTGGGGCTGCTGAACAAGGTCCAGCCCCATCTAGACTGAATGGACTTAATAATTGTATCTTTTTTATTCCTGATTTTTAACTTTTTTATCTTGTCTCTGTAAGCCGCCCAGAGTCCTACGGGAATGGGCGGCAATACAAATTTATTAAATTTCAATTTCCTGGCCCAACTTTGCAGTGGTTAGGGGGTGAAGCTCCCCTGATTCTGGGGGTTTCTGTATCGCCCCCCCCCAGCCCACCTCTTGCTGATGATATGGGAGGGCTTCAGGGTATCTCTATAAACTAAATTATCTCCCCCAATTTGGACTCAGTACTGTACTTTTCGGAGTATGACATACTTTTTTCAGAAATTTTTTTATTCTCTTACATACCATTTTAAGTATACATTCACATAATTGTTATTCTTGACATTTGTCATTCTTATACATTTATTATTCCATTTAATAGATTATAATACACAGTTTGGGTTGCTTTATTTACCATCCTCTTGTTGTAACGCCACCTTATTTTCCCTTTCTTTCTCCCTCCCTCCCTTCTCTATTTCCTTCCTCCTCTCCCTTCCTTCCCTACTCCTACTCTTCCCCTTCCCTACCCTCTCTCCTTCTTTCTCTTCCTTTCTTCCTCTCCTTCCCCTTCCCTTCTTCCCTTCCCTTTCCCCTACTCCTACTCTTCCTCTTCCCCTTCCTACCCTCTCTCCTTCTCCCCCTTCCACCCTCTTCTCCTTACCTCTTTCTTCTTCCCCCCGTCTTCCTTTCATTCTCTCCTCCTCTCTCCCTTTCTTTTCTATTATTGTAAGTGTCCCTTTCAGGATATAAGACACATTTTTTAACACTTTTTATGGGTAGGGGAGTGGGAAAGGAAGAAGGAAGGAGAAGGAGAGGGAGGATGGAAGGGAGAGAAAGAGAAGGAGAGAGAGGGTAGGAAGGGGAAGAGGAAGAGTAGGAGTAGGGGAGAGGGAAGGGAAGGGAAGGAGGAAGGGGAAGGAGAGAGGATGGAAGGGAGAGAAAGATGGTAGGAAGGGGAAGAGGAAGAATAGGAGTAGGGGAGAGGTAAAGGAAGAAGGAAGGGGAAGGAGAGGAGGAAGGAAGTAGAGAAGGAAGGGAGGGAGAAAAGAAAGGGAAAATAGGGTGGTGTTACAACAGGCGGAAGGGATGGTAAATAAAGCAGCCCAAACTGTATATTACAACCTATTAAATGGAATAACAAAAACAAATATGCAAGAATGACAAATGTAAAGATGAATAACAATTAGGTGAATGTATACTTACGATGGTATGTGTTCTGCCCCGGGCAATGAGGTTCTGCTTGGGCAGCCAGTTAACTCCACGCTGAGGAATCTCTTTCAGGCCAAGTTTATTATCAGGCATCCTTAATAACAAAACTTACAGTTCAGTGTTAAGATTCTTCCGACTTTCTCTATGATCTGTCCCATCACGTAGTGTAAAAAGATGATGATTTCATCCCCATGAAGGACAGTTCTTAATTCCTACACTTGCTACATACTGCTGTGGCAGCACAGTATGTAAGAGAATAAAAAAATTAAGAAATAATGCCAAAAACAAAAAAAGATTTCCCTTCCTTTCCATCCCAGATTTTGGCAGTCGGCCTCCAGCTGTGCCACCAACCGCTGAAGCTGCATTGGCTCCATAAGGTAAGAATGGCTTGCCTTCTTTCCTTTCGGTGGGCAGGAGCCATGAGGTTCCCTGTGCTGCTCTCTTCTTGGTCCCCGTAGGTGGGAGGCTTCTGAGACTGTGACCCGTCAAAACCGCGTTCCACAAAAGCGCGGTCGACGAAATCGCGTATGTGACGTCATCACAACGCGACGAAAAAGATCGAAAAAATTGAAATAAAAATTAAATTACAGCAAGCCAATTCACATAAAGGTAAGGGTTAGGTTAAGGGTTAGGGTTAGGGTTAGGTTAAGGGTTAGGGTTAGGTTTAGAGCGTTAGGGTTACGTTTAGCATTAGGTTAAGGGTTAGCGTTAGGTTTTTCGTTAGGTTAAGGGTTAGGTTAGGGTTAGGTTTAGGGTTAGTTTAGGGTTAGGTTTGGGGGGGTTAGGGTAAGGTTTTCGCTTTATTTTTACATTTTTTCGATATTTTTTCGTCGTGCTGTGATGACGTCACATACGCGCTTTCGTCGACCGCGATTTTGTCGTCCGCGGTTTTGTGGTGGAACCTCTGAGACACCCCCCCTCTGGGATGCCCCCTGCTGGATCGTCCCTTGCCAACACACTCCAGCGGCTCCTCCTTTCCTTCCTGGACGGGCGGGCCCTTCGGGTGACTTCCTGGGCCTTGAAGGGGTCTTCTCCGTTTCCTCCAGGGCCTCCTCATCCTGACTCTGCTGATAGCAGTGGCTGCTTTCGTGGGGCTGGAACTCCAGTGGTCGGAGCAGTGGGAGAGTGCCCACATTGCTCTGCAGGTAAGGGCCCAAGGGAAGCCCAGAGCTCCTCTTCCCTGCTTTAAGCCAAGGCACATGCAGAGTCCTCCATCCAGATGTTCCCCCTCTTGTTAGGGGACTGGCGAAAATGTCTGGGGAATGGTTGCAGGAACAGAGGTGGGTTCCTACCAGTTTGCACCAGTTCGGTAGAACCGGTTCATCAAATCTACCAAACCGGTTAGAAGAGGTTCCACCAGAAAGCAGGCCACACCTACAGAAGGATTTCAAAAATTTTTGAAACCCACCACTGACATACACACACACACACACACACACAAACAGAAAGAGAAAGAAAGAAAGAAAGAAAAAGAAAGAAAGAAAGAAAGAAAGAAGAAAGAAAAAGTGAGAGAGAGAGATGAAAAAAAAGGAAAAAGGGACAGAGAGACAAAAGGAAGGAAAGAGAGAGAGAGAGAGAGAGAGAGAGAACACATGGCCGGCAAGCCACTCCCACCAGGTCACATGGCCGGCAAGCCTCTCCCACAAAGGAGGCCACACCCACAGAGTAGGTTCGAAATTTTTTTGAAACCCACCACTGATTTGGTATGACTAATTTAATGAAAATAAGGACGAGGGATAGCAGACTTCCAATAATTGAGGGGCTGCCCCAAAGAAGGGGGAGTCAAGCTATTCTCCAAAGCACCCGAAGGCAAGGCAAGAAACAATGGATGGAAATCAAGGAGAGAACCAACTTGGAATTATGGAGAAATGCCTTTATTAACCAGTGGAACAACTTGCCCCCAGAAATTGAAGGTTTTCAAAAAGAGATCGGACAACTGTTGGCCTGAAATGGCCTAGGGTCTCCTGCTTGAGCAGGGGGTTGGACTAGAAGACCTCCAAGGTCCTCTTCCAGTTCTACGATTCTGTTCTTGTCCCACCTCCTGGCTGAGCTGCAGCAGGTGACTTAGCATCTCATACCTGGAGAGGTGCGTATACCTTGCCACAGGATCAGAAATCCTCGGGCGAGGACCAGAAAGACCAAGAAGTGGGACATGGCAGCTTCTGGTTCATGGAGAGCAGTAAGAGAGAGAATTTACAATACAATACAACAGCAGAGTTGGAAGGGACCTTGGAGGGTCTTCTAGTCCAACTCCCTGCCTATGCAGGAAACCCTACACCACTTCAGACAAAGGGTTAGCCAACATCTTCTTAAAGACTTCCAGTGTTGGGGCATTCACAACTTCTGGAGGCAAATTCTGTTCCACTGATTGTTCTCTCTGCCAGGAAATTCCTCCGCAGTTCTAAGTTGCTTCTCTCCTTGATTAGTTTCCACCCATTGCTTCTTGTCCTGCCCTCAGCTGCTTTGGAGAATAGCTTGACTCCCTCTTCTTTGGGGCAGCCCCTGAGATATTGGAAGACTGCTATCCTGTCTCCCCTGGTCCTTCTTTTAATCAAACTAGACATACCCAGTTCCTGCAACTGTTCAGAAAGACCGTTCCAGAACGGTTGCATTTCAGAAAGAGCATTTGGTGAATTCAAGGGATGTTGTGGCTTTTCCTTCGGGGAGTGGGGGGTTTAGCCCCCTCCTGGCCCAGCTTCCCTTCCTCCTAATCCTGGGAGGGTTTGGAGCTTCTGAACTGTGGCACCTCGGGCCAGCCTTCCCCCGGGGGCCAACTATGGCTCCCGTGGGAAGGCCAACCTCCTTGTCTCCTGCCAGGCGACAGGCCCCTTCCTGCACCTTGGAGCCGTGGCGGGCTTGACGATGCTCGCTTGGCCAGTAGCAACTTGCTTCTACCGCATCTCCCGTCCAGGTACTGAGTGGGGAGGAGTTGGAGGGGTTCTTTTTTTTATTTATTTTTTTGGTTCAAAAGTTTTATTTCTTTTAAAAACAAACATTTCATCATTCCTCAATCAGTAAGACATCGAAGTACAATTTTTTGTGTGTCAAAATGGTTCTAGTTTACCACCAAATTCTTGTCTAGCCTAATGTATAGCCCTCCCTCCCTCCCTCCACCCTCCCCCCAACCCCCCTCCTCCTTCCCCCCCCCCCCCGGACTTCCCAGAACCCGTACACAGTATGGATTTTTAACAAACACAGTCTAAAATCTATTGAGAAAAAAGAGATAAAGAAATTAATAGCAATAGCAATAGCAGTTAGACTTATATACCGCTTCATAGGGCTTTCAGCCCTCTCTAAGCGGTTTACAGAGTCAGCATATTGCCCCCAACAATCCGGGTCCTCATTTTACCCACCTTGGAAGGATGGGAGGCTGAGTCAACCTTGAGCCGGTGAGATTTGAACAGCCGAACTGCATTCAGCTGAAGTAGCCTGCAGTCCTGCACTCTAACCACTGCGCCACCTCGGCTCTATATATGACATCTCTACATTAATCTTAGCTTCTTCTTGCTGAGCTAATTTTAAACAATTTAAATCATTTCTTGATCTTAAGCATAGGCTAACTGGAATTTCTTGGTCCCGTATTTATTTTGTATATAGTCAATCCATTTTTTCCAGTCTCGTCTATATCTCTCATTTGAGTGATTTGGAGGGGTTCTTTATGAAAGCCCAGTTGGGGAATTCTGGGAGTTTATGTCCACAAGTCTTAAAAGTTCCCACGTTTGGACACCCCTGCTGTAGTTTAACTCAAGGCACACCCTCCCACACTAGGGTTCCGGGCAGGGAGAAAAGATTCCTAGGATTAATGGAGAGATGAAGAGCAGCCAACTCTCATCGTTGGCAGACGGCTGATGAGGGGATCCAGGAGCCGACTTCAAGCCCCCCCTCCCTTCCATTTGTTTTGCTGCAGCACTCCGGGGGCTTCTCCTGGTCTTGTATCTGGGTGCGATGCTGGCTTTATACCTGGCCCCCCTGGGCATCGACTCGCCCTGCTTCCTGGAGCAGAGCCAGCTTCCTCCCAAACCGGCTCTGTTTGGGCACCGGGGGGCTCCCATGGTAAGTCCCTGCCCCTCCGCTCCACACCGGCCTTGGAAGGAGCCCGGCCGGGCTCCCAGGAGGGAGACCCTGCAGAAGCCCTTCAGGAAGCTGGGATATCTGGGGGGGGGGGGCCTTCTCCAGATCCCTGAGAATTATACGATGCAGAGCCTGAACAACAGTGAACCACCAGCTGGAAAATGGTCAAGTTCCTGGATGAGTTTTTCTGTAGTTTAGGGGGAAATGGGGTCTGCCTTCATTTATCTTCCCAGATGTGTCAGATCTCACTCTCTATGATCCCAATGTCTAGACTGGGAGGGACTGGGGGGTGGGGGAGTTGAAACCCAACATACCTGGAGTGCACCAGGTTGGAGAAGCTGCTTGGAGATCTTCCGCCTGAAAACAACGGGGCCTGTTTTTCAAGACAGATGTGTCCTTAAAACCGCAGCAGCTTTTCCATGCTGACTTGCTGAGATTTTTCTGCTTTTCCTCTTGGATTAAATGGTACAGGCGGGGAGGGGGGGTGGACTAGAAGACCTCCTACCAACTCGGAAAGACATTAGGAAGATGTCCCAGCTCCACCTCTTTCTCCCGAGAACCTCCCCCCACCGACCTGTCTGAGTGGCTCCATCTGCAAAATGATTTGTGGAATTCCCACCTGGAGAACTGGGTGGTGGGTTCCACAGGCTCTGGCTAGGGTGGTCTCAAGGAGGGGTTCCCAACCACCACCTCTGCTTCACCATCATTCCTCCTCTCTCCAGCTGGCACCGGAGAACACCCTGATGTCCTTCCAGAAGGCCATCAGTTGTGGCCTCAGTGTCTTAGAAACGGATGTCCGGGTGAGGTAAGGGACAGGCTGAATGCAGGTGCTCCCTCATCCCACCCACCCACCCCCCAGGAAAGAAAGGTCCGGGATCCAGGCGTTTCCTTCTTCTTTCACTCCAGTGCCGATGGGATCCCTTTCCTCATGCACGATGAGACTCTTTTACGGACCACAAACGTCCAGGAGGTCTTTCCCACCCAAGGCCACGCCAAGGCCACCGCCTTCAACTGGACGCAGCTGCAGCAGCTGGATGCAGGCAGCTGGTTTTTGCAGGTGAGAGCAGGATGGGATCCAGACAAGGTGTGATGAGGTTTTGGTTGGGATGAGCATCTGGCTCTTTCATCTGGATTTGGTTGATTTGGGCAGGAGGGGGGGAACCACCTTGGATTCTGTGGGGAATCCCTGTTAGGGAACATCTGGGTCAGAAAGCAGCTGGAACAGGGCCTGGGTCCTCATTGTTACACCCATAGCCATTCATGAAGGGCAGAGGTGGGTTCCTACCAGTTTGCACCTATTCGGTAGAACCGGTTCGTCAAATCTACCAAACCGGTTAGAAGAGGTTCCACCAGTGGACCCGGAAAGCAGGCCACACCTACAGAAGAGGTTCCAAAGTTTTTTTGAAACCCACCACTGGTCCTTGGATCTGATTATTCTACACTATCATGCTCCTATTTATAAAACTCAGTGCCTCTGTGAAAGGTAAGGATGACTACTGCGTTTGTGGTGCAATCAGAACGTTGCGTGTGTTGAAGTTGTTTTAACGCAAAGCAAAGATGCCTTTTAAAAAAACAAGTTTACATCCTATTCTTATGCATGCCAGTCCTGTGTGTGAGGTAATTTAAGGTGGTTCTGACAAGTGTCGTCGGCATTTTCATATCCGGTCACATGGGTGGCAAGCCACTCCCACAAAGGAGGCCACACCCACAGAGTAGGTTCGAACAATTTTTGAAACCCACCACTGATGAAGGGGCTTGTGGCTGAGGTCCTTACTCTTGGGAAAACCTTCCATGCTCTTCTTAACTCTTTGGCCTCCAGAAGTCTCTTTTTCCGCAAATAGGAATCTCGTTTCTCTTGATACTCACACCTAACAATTGGGGAGGGGGAGATAGATCCTCCCCTCTGGCAAACCCACAGGTCTTTTCTGCCAGAAATGCGCACGCATCTCGGGGGTGTTGGGACTAATGGACGGGCCAATTTAAGCCTCTTCACTGATGGGAGAACCTCCGAAGTACTCCGAGAAGCTGGATTTGCACGGAGAGCCCAGAAGCCCTTCCAATCCCAGGGAGTGATTTGACCTGGGTTGCCGTACAGCCGCCGGGCTCACCGCCTCCCTTCCCTCTGCCAGAAGCACCCCTTCCCTACAGCCTGGAGCCTCTCCGAGGAAGATGCGGCCGAGGCCAGGAGACAGCAAGTTCTGTCTCTGAAGGAGCTGCTCGCCGAGGCCAAGAGGCACCGGGTCTCCGTCATGTTTGATCTGATGCCACTGGAAGACCCCCACTATAAGCGCCTGGTCAACATCACAGTGGAGACCATCCTCAAATCGGGCATCGACCAAGAGCTGGTGAGTTTTCCCTGTGGCAAGAGAAGGCAAGGCCATCTTCTAAGATGCCCCCAAACGTGGAGAGCTTACGAGGCCGGAGAAAGGGATGATGTGGGTCCCCTTGAAAATGTGACTCAGGGACAGTCTTATGCTACCTCTCCCCTCCAATCCGTGAGCCTGGAAAGGAACATGACCCAAGTCAGATCTGCCCCAGTTCCAAATAATCAGAGCCAGGCCCTCCTGCCTTAGTAGTATACCTGTATTTTTCGGAGTATAAGACGCACCAAGGTTTTGAAGAGACAAATTTAAAAAAAAAAAGTTTTTGCACTCTACAAACCTCCCAAAAATGGCCCGTTTAAACAAAAACAAGCCCTTTCCCCCCGCCCCCCAAAAAGGGCATGAATAGCCTTTAGGCGGCTTGTAGAGTGCTCCTGGAGGGGCAAAAATGAGCAAAAACGGCCCATTTTTTTTGCTCATTTTTGCCCTCCCCAACCCCCAGGAGCACTCTTAAAGCCTTCTAAAAGCTATGCACGGCCATTTTGGTGAAGGGGTGGGGTTTCGGGAGGCAAAAAAAATGCTATATTCAGTGTATAAGACGCACAGAGATTTTCAGCCTCTTTTTTAAGGGGAAAAAGGTGCGTCTTATACTCTGAAAAATACGTTATTTCCAGTTCCTGGAGCCATTGTGGTCCTAGAACTGGAGATACTCCCGGCCCTACAAACGGTGTGTAGGCCCGGCTACCTCCTCTCTCTTCCCCAACCCAGATCCTCTGGCTGCCTAATAAGTTTCGGATGGATGTGAGGCAGTCAGCACCCAGATTCCAGCACATCTATGGCCTGGAAAGTTTGGACAACAAGACCGGAAAATTCCCGCGAGTCAACCTGGCTTACCAAAAACTGAGCAGCAGAGAAATCAGGTTAGAGCTGGGGAGGGCAGTTCTTTCTTGGTCTGGTCAGGGCACATCCTGGGCACATCTAAGGAGGGGGGGGGGAGCTTTATACAACTGTATCTTTCAATCCCAGCTCAGCTTTTATGAAGGCGGATAGTTGGGAAATGCGTCAGGTATGGAAAGTAAAGATGTCCGAAGCCCCTCACCACCACCACCACTACCACCGATTGACCAATGGAATGGGGGGGCTCAAGCAGAGCAGGGGGCTCAACTTAACTTCCCTCCACCCCCACCCTCAACAACCAGTTAGCAAAAGGAGCAAAGCAATCAGCAAGAGACTATGTCGCCTTCAGATTCCTTGTTGCACAGGAAGGCTACAAACTCCCAAATGCTGGGATTTCGTAGCTGCAGCCTTCCATGCAAATTGTTTGTTATTATGGGTTGGTACTGACCGCGACCCGACAAATGCGCGCATGACAAAAGCGCACCGACAAAAGCGCGGCGAGAAAACTGCAATGTCATAAACACACCCACAACAACACGCCGACAAAAGCGCGGCCACAAAAGCGTGATTAGGGTTAAGGGTTAGGTTTGGGGTTAGGGTTATTACGTTGTTTTCCCGTTGTTTGTTGAAGGCGCGCTTTTGTCGGCACGCTGTTGTCGGTGCGCTGTTGTGGGCACAATTTCGACATCGCGGTTTTGTTGGCGCGCTTTTGTTGTGCGCGCATTTGTCGGTGAACCGGTACTGACACCCCCGCTTTATTGGCAACCCGTCCCCTTCTGCAGGGAATACCACCGTAACAACGTCTCGGTCAACCTGTTTGTGATCAACGCTCCGTGGCTCTTCTCCGTCCTGTGGTGCGCGGGGACGACTTCGGTCACCACCAATGCCTGCCAAGAGCTTCAGAAGATGCAGCATCCCCTCTGGCTACTGGTAAGACCACTGGGGGGGGTGAGTGGGGGGAGGGCTTCTGCTGAAGCCCACTCTGAATTCCTGGGAGGAAACCCAGCCAGCAGCCCACCCTGATCTGCCACCCGTCTTCCTCCCAGCCTCGTGCCACCTATCAAATGATCTGGATTGTGGCCGACTGCGTCTCCCTCCTGCTGGTTCTCTCGGCTTTCTTGCTGCTGAAGTGAGTACCAAGCGAGCAGAGATGAGAGAATAGGCCTTTCCCCAGCTTGCAAGCTCCGTAGAGTTGTGTCTTCTCAAGGAAGGGGCGTGGCTGCTACCATCCCCTTTATGGAGGCTTGCCAATGCGCTCAGGGGTTAGGTCTGCACTTGGTGCTGGGTCCCGGCCTTTCGACTAGAAGGTGGAAGAGAAGCACCTCCCGAAATCTTGCTCGGAGACTGAGGGCACCGTCTTGCCCTGGGCAGTTTTAAGATGTGTGGACTTCAACTCCCAGAATCCCCGGAGTTGAAGTTCTAGGTTCAGAGTTTCAATTCCCAGAGTTGAAGGTCGCGCACCTTAAAAGTGGCCACGGTTGAGAAAAACCTGGGTTTCCGTGGGACTCGAATTTCTCTTTTCGTCTTTGAGAGAAGTGCTGTTGTGCACTTGGGTGGTGGAGCACCGCACGAACTGGTCCAGCTGTGCCACAAGCATTCAGAAGGACCCTGGTTGCTCCCCAGCTGCCCGTCCAGGTGCCGAGAGCGCTGGGGAACAGAGAGGTACACTTGACGTAATTCTGACATGATTTCTCCCCCCCTCTCCACTTCTTTACAGAAGACGGTCTCGGAAAAAGGACTCGAGAGGTAAAGCTGGTGTTTTGGTATAACTGTGTAATTTCCACTCTGTGATATAGAAACAAAATGCCACTTTGGCCCACAGCAGCTGCACAGGCGACCAAGGAAGAGGGTATAAACAAGGGTCTCCCCGACATTTGGGGGGGGGATCAGAACTTTGTGGAGGCTTGCTCCATTCTCGTCTCCGCGAGCAGCTTCAAGGAAGGCTCGTTGTTCCTTGAAGGAACATGGCTTCCCCTAAACACGGCTTCCTCTGTACAGTCCCACCTCTGCTCTGCCCCCCCAAAAAAGGCACAGCGGAGTCCAGCGGAAGCCGGCCAGCCCCTCACAGCCGTCTCCTCCCGCCTGCAGGTTCCAGCTCCGATGTGCTCCTGACAAAGATCCACAGCCTCTTGTCCGAGTGAGGCTGAAGCGGTCAGCTCTGGGCTGTGCCCCTCCCCCCCCGCAACTCGCTAGTCTTGGCAGGACTCTCCTCTTTCAAACGCTTCGCTGGGAAGGAACAGGCCGTCCTCCGTGTCTGGTGTCTGCTGGCAGCGGCGGCTGGGATCCGTTTCAGGGGCCTCTGTTGCACAGCCCTCAAAAGGAGCAGCTAGCAGGCTGCGTGCTGCATTTCGTCTTGGAGAGCCGAACCCGGAGCCTTCCCGCATTCTGGAGCTATTGCTAGAGCTTCAGGAGAGAATTAGGGAGCTACCGCCTCTCCTGCGGGACAGAGTTTCTTGATGGGGGGGGCTGGGAGGGATGTTGGAAGTGCCCAATAAAGCTCTTTGTACAGGCTGGGAAACCCGGAGCTGCTGTGACGACTTCTTCCTCTCCCAGGCGGCCCAAATAAAGCAGGAGGGGTGGGGGTGGGACGGCACCCTTTCAATGCTGCCCCCGTGTTCCACCTCTAGTGGCTTCCTGGCCCAGCCTGTGTGCTGGCCGTCTAGCTGAGTTCAGAGGCTCCAGGGTGGGGAAAGCAGGCTAACCTCACGTGAGTCAGGGGTCTTGGCCCCAACGGCTACATTCCTTCCCGTGTGGAAGTGTGTCGGATTTCAGGTTCAGCCCCGAGGTTTTTTCCAGGAACAGCCTTCAACGGCAGAGCATGCAAAACAACAACACCCAGCAGGCGAGTGCCAGAGGCTGCTTCTTTTAGGAACAAAGTGCTACTTTCTGTCTTGCGTGTTAATAATTCACTTTTTCTTATTAAAAAAACCGAGCAACCGCTCTTTTGCTTCAAGCGGTGATGATGTAACAGGAAGTGAATTTATACTGATTTTAAAATGGACTGGGGTCAAAAGGTTCACAGAAATTGATTGGGAAAACTCTAGTTGGGCGAGGTCCCTCATGACAGGTGATCT
This sequence comes from Thamnophis sirtalis, assembly GCF_051295495.1. Taxonomy (NCBI): domain Eukaryota; kingdom Metazoa; phylum Chordata; class Lepidosauria; order Squamata; family Natricidae; genus Thamnophis; species Thamnophis sirtalis. The sequence continues at coordinate 54,401,179 of NW_028261393.1, read as the reverse complement.
CTTTATTCCAAGAAAAAAGTGCGCCTTGTTCTAAGAAATATTTAGCAGCCCGGCATTCAAACGGTATCAATCAATCTATTAACTCGTGAGTCAGGCGGAGAAAGTTCATTCAGGTAGCAGCCTTAATTAGAAAAATTAGGGACCTGAAAATGGAGTAATTGGAAGCACACTGCTTCTAGCGATAAAACGTACCCACATACCAGTGTAAGCTAGTTTATATGGAACCCGGAAAAGAGGAAAATCTCTCTTGGCCAAGGGCCTCCTGCCCCAAGAATTTCCTCCAGGGCCAATGTGGCTGAAAGCTCCCAGCATGCACCAAGAGCTTTGCCAGAACAAAGCAGGAAAGCAAGGCCACCTGGCACACTTCGACACAATGGCCAAGGTTATACCTCACCTGAGCCGTGAACCCTGGTTGCAAACCCCCAACGTTCAGCTCACGTGGGCCCCAACCCAACAAAGCTCACTGCGTGAGGGTGAGCAGCTCTTCCATTATCCTGAACGATGCCCAGGAACCCACAAACCACCAAGGAAACGGGGAGCAACATGGACCTGCTGTCACGAGGGCCGATAACTTGTAGGGGCAGTGCTTGCCCCTACCCCTCTGTCCAAGGGGGTCAGTCTCTTGGCTATTTAATCTTTCCTGCACTGCCACCCTCGACCAGCAGGGGGCACTTTCTCCGATTCAGCAGGAAAACCAGTTTGTCCAGAAATGTTGGGGTCTCCCCATTGTTTCTCTGGAACTGGAAATGTTAGTCACTGAATCCAGGACTTTCTAAGTGAAACGACGCAGAGCCTTGAGCTAAGGGAGAGAGGCAGAGGTCCCTTCTGTGATCTCCAGAACATCTGGGGGATTTCCAAAGGCCCAGAGGTGGGTTGCTGCCAGTTCGGCCTGGATCGGTAGTAGCAGCGGCAGGAGGCTCCCACCCACCCACCCACCCGGACGCTTCTATGCATGCCTGAACCAGTAGTAAAAAAAACCCAGCAACCCACCTGTTCCCTGCCAAACCTCTCTTGCAGACTCTTAATGGGAAGCACAAGACGGGAGACGGAGGATTATAAAGGTTTATTTGTCACATTTTGCCCTCCAGCAAATCCACAAAAATTGGGGGGAAGGGGGGGCTGGGGCAAGGGGGGGGGAGAGAGAGAGAATGCCTGGACAGAGATCCTGTCGCAGGAGGGGACAGAGCCTTTATTTGGGGGGGGGGAGTCAAGCCCTGGGGGGGAGGTCCAGCAGCTCCTCTCTAGGCCCCCCCCAAGGGACAGGCAGAAGAGCTCCAACCCCACACTAGGCACACACACCTCATTCTACTCTGGAAAGAGGCCAGCCGACGGTTCTTCCTCAGCCAGGCCCAGATGAGAACCCCCACCCCACCCCACCCCACCCCGGCTTTGGGGACCCCAAGGCAAAGCCAATCTCACGCAAGCAGAATGGATGTCTACCTGCAGGAAGGCACCCTTGGATCGACTACCAACATCCTGGTGGAAACAGCTCATCAAGCCCCCAATATCCTCGCCTATCTTGTCCTGGATCCCATCGCTCAGGCCACAGAAGGCACGTTATTGCCTTCATCTTCCCTTCAGAGGAGAAAGAGGCTCTCCTTGAAAAGCAGGGGACCCCAAAAGCACCGGGGGGGGGGCAGGGGAGGTTCCTCCTTTACACAGGGCAGAGATGACTAAAAGGCACACCAATTAGCGCAGCTGTTAACGGGGGAAAATTAGAGGCCTGCAAATCTTTACAGACCGACAACACCCCCCCCCCACCGCCCGATATTCGGATTGCGACTTACGTTGGTCTCTGGTCCCAAAGGTGCCTCCCCCCCCGCGTCGTCCCCCCAAAGGCAACTGGACTTCCTTGGTTTTCTCCTTGGAAACATTTCACTTGCCATCCAAGAAGTTTCTTCAGAACCGAAGAAGTTTCCGGGATGAGAAGCGAAATGTTTTCAAGGAAAAAAACAAAGTGAGGTGGGGGGTTTTTTTTGGGAGGGGGGGGGGAAGGAAGCACCTTTGGGACAATCACAACCTGGGAGGGTTGAGGATCTCTGTCACTCTGCATCCCTTCTTGCAGCTCAATGCCAGCTTCGCTCGGATCCCAGTCAGGATTTGCTTCCAATGCTCCAGGCGAAGGAGGGGAGGGAGCAGACGTCCCCATCATTAACCAGTCCTTGCTTGGAGAAAGCAAACTGGCATAACAGCTGCCTGGCAGTTGGGAGGCCGAGGCACCTTCTCTCCCAGGTGGCACCCCTTTCCTTTCAACTGGGCCAACTCCTCTGAAAAGCCCCCCGTTCCCAAGCAGGGCAGGGTCCTCGCGAAGGAACTCCGGGAGGCTGGCCTGGATCGAGGACTGCGCCCCTGTATGGTGGGACACCAGCAAAATCCCCCGCACCCATTTCCAGGCGGGCCTTTTGGGGTCTCTCCTGGTATTCGCCCCCAATGGCTTTGGGCAGCTGTCAGAAGAGCGTGGGGAAACGGCCTTGCTGATGGATCTTACCCTGGATTCCCCCACTTTCTCCCCTTCAGCCCTGTTGGCAAGCCTCTCCCCAGCGTGCCCAGGCTCACCCCATCTTCCCTGCGTCAAGGAGGAGTTAATACTGGAAAAATGGTCTCTGATGCTCTTTTGTTTGTGCAATCCCCCCCCCCCGCCCCGCCTTTTCAGGGCAGACCAGATCACCTGAGAACATGCTGGATGCAAAGGACAAAGCAACTGTGATTTGGAGTATTGCCAGCCAGGCCATACAACAAGCAGACCCAGCTTTCTCCCCCCCCCGGCCCCCCAACCTGTTAGTCAGGAGGCAGCGGCCTCCCCCATAGAGGCTTCTGCACCAGGAGGTCGAGGGCTCCCTGTGTCCAAAGGCTTAAGAGCCCCCAAAACTCCTCCCAGGGAGACAAAATACTCAGCCTTGTGTTTGCAGGGAGCTCGGACTCCCCCCTCCCTCGGAGAAGGGGACTCCAAGCCTTATCTAAACCCCTTGCCCCCCACCCCACCCGTTTTCCCATCCTCCACTCTTCAGCTCAATTCCTGGCACTGCGTACTTTAGTGTTCTCTCTGGTATCAAAACTTATAAAGCTGTAAGAAAATGTCCTTTTTCGTTTTAAGCCAATCATTTCAAAGGGTTTTCTGTTAAAATATAGACAGGGGTTTTCTCTCTCCCCGCCAACCCCCCCACCCCGCCCCATTTTTTATTTTATTTTTTGTTTTAACAAAAGCTTCTAGTTAAATCTGCTGCTAACTTTACAGGTAAATCTATCTACAGCCCCCCCTCACCTGCCCCCAATTTCCAAAGAACAAGGCTAGCTTGGTGCCCCTTTCCCTCCTCCCCGCCCAGCTTTATAAAGCACCCACACCCCCCACCCTACCCCGAAGCCGCCCTCCTGTTCTGGAGAGAACTTGGAATAGCCCAGCTGCTGACAGGCCGAGTGAGGGGGGGGAGAAAAGGCACAAGAGACATGTGTAAAACGGGCCCGAGGCTACCACAAAAAGCCTCCTCGTCCAAACGAAAGGGGGAAAGATAGAAAAAACGCCACCAAGGTTAAGTTCATCTGTATAAAATGCCCTTCCAGGTTAGAAAAAGAAAGAAAGAGAGGGGTGGGGGGAAATCCGACACTGATCAGGGCTCTGGTTAAGGCCAGGTCCGGGTTTCCTGTTTCTCCACTGCAGCGCAGAGATGAACCCAGAGAAGGCGTTTTTTTGGTTTCTCAGCAACGGCGTTTAGCACCTGCTTGAGGGCAGCTCACGCTGGCGGGGAAGGGCTCTCCGTGGGCCCGGAAAGGCCAGGCCTGCGTTTCCAGCAGGGCCTCTTCGCCAGGACTGTCATGGGGGGGGGGGTGTCTCCTCGCTCCAGAGCTTGCTCACGCCCCCTGCCCACCTGCTGCTCTCAAAGCAGGCCAAAGGACAGGATTTCTTCTCCACTCAAGCAGCCCCGAAGGTCGGCTGCTCCTCTTCCCATCCATGGAGGCGTAGAGTGCCGAGTCAAAGGACAGGTGAGGCAGGGATGATGGGCTGGCGAGTCCAGGCCTATCGTGGCTGGGCCGGGAGCCCCTCCCTCTGGAAAGGCAGGAAGGGTCTGGCCGTGGCGAAGGGCTCCCCCCCGAGGCTCCTGCTGGGAGAACGGCGTAGGCTGGATGCATGAAAAGACATGGCACTGGGCAGGATTCTCTCTCTTCCCGTGGCGGCTGGCCTCTCCCGCCCATCCCGCGCGCAAGGCCAAGGGCGGGCACCAGAGCTGCCGGCATTCCAGACTCTTCTGGGTGTGTAAAGCTCCTGAAGCAGAAGGGCACTGGGAAAGGGGGAGGGAAAAAAAAGGGGGTGAGTTTTCTCCAGAGGCAACAAACGATACGAAAAGGTGAACGACAGCACTGACTTTGCCCCCAGGCGGCCCTCCTTGCCCGGAGAGGAGCGTAGGGAGGGCCTTCTGGAGACTCCGAGAGGGAACGATGTCAAGACACGGCTGCTGACGGGGAAGAGCAGGAGGCCTCTTCTGGAAAGGCACAGAAACCGGCCCAGGGTCTTCTGCAGAAGGCAGCGCCCCCTTGGTTCGATTTGTGTGCCTTACGATTAGATCTGCTCACTTATAAATGGCCCCCTGGTGACCACCCCCTTTCCTTGGCCTTGAAATAAAGATGAAACCTTTCTGGATGGGAGGAAAGGAATCCTCGTTTTAACCTGGAATGGCTGACACGTGACCCCAACCCAGCAAGGACAGACCCCCCCCCCCAACTGACACATTCTTCAATGTGCCAAGGTGGCGCAGTGGTTAAATGCAGCACTGCAGGCTACTGCTAGATCAGCAGTTCAGCGGTTCAAATCTCACCGGCTCAGGGTTGACTCAGCCTTCCATCCTTCCGAGGTGGGTAAAATGAGGACCCAGATTGTTGGGGGCAATATGCTGACTCTCTGTAAACCGCTTAGAGAGGGCTGAAAGCCCTATGAAGCGGTATATAAGTCTACTGCTATTGCTATTGCTATCTTCAACCAGGGCAATTCCGTTCCCACCTGTCCACTTTGTCCCAGGACTGTTGTTCCTGTTGGGAGGGGCCCTCGGGGCTCCCCAGGACATTTTTTTTTCTCCCAAGGCAAATAGAAGCCAGGAGATCAGCAAAGTTTCCCCCTTTCATCCATCTTCCTCCTCCTCCTCCTCCTCCTCCTCCTCCTCGTCTCCCTTCAGGGCAATTATTTCCCTTTGGACAAAACCAGAAGAGCCCCAAGGAGAGAAACGACACACAGGAGTCGAAGCGCTTTCCCTCCCTTTGCAGAGAAGGCTTGGCCAGCTGACGGCAGCTGAAAGGACTCCTGCCTGAAGGGAGGGGCCCCACTCATGTACTTCCTGGACCAAGAAACATTGGGGAAGGGGAAGTGGGGGGGAGGGATCCAGGCTTCCACGGGGCCAAAGGGCCCGAGAGGGGGGGGCTGGCTGTAGGGTGGGAGGAGCAGCCTTCAGCAGTACGGAGTGTCAAGAAAGCGGTAGCGGGCACCTTACCTTTGTCCATACGAAGTTAGCTGGGGACCCAACTGTGATTGGAAGCCTGCGACGTGCTCGGGTAGCTCGGAGTAGACGGAAGGGGCTCAAAGTTGAAGTCCAGTCCTTCTCCGTCCATGAGGTCGGTGCTGATGATGTAGTCCACATCGCACTGAAGGTCCTCCATGTACATATCGACATCCAAATCGTTGGGCAGCTTGTCCTGATTCCCGTCAAAGGCCGGGAAAGGGGCCGACAGGGCGGGCGGAGGGCCCAGCTGGCCCACCTGGGCGGGCAGCGCTGAGCCCGGAGTCTTCAAAGCGGACAGGCCGACGGCGCTCTGCGAAGACGGCGCCATGGTGAAGGCGGAGGGCAAAGCGGTGGCCCCGATGGACTCCAGCTGCTGCTCCAAGGGCTTTCTGAGCAGGCTCCCCAGGCTCATCTTGGGCTTGGACGGCTGGTCCCCCAGGAGCAGGTAGCTCTGGCTGCTCACCCGGCTTCCGCTCTGCGGGAGAATCGGGTCCACCTGGGTCATCATCACGTCGCTGGCAGGCGGCGAGTTGGACGTCAGCAACTCCTCCAGCGACTGGGAGAAATGGCTGTCCGAGCCGGGCAGCAGGTGATCCATGGGGCTGAAGAGGGAGCTGCCGAAGGAGCCCGGGGCCTGAGCGGCGGAGCCGGGGGCTCTCAAGGGGAAGGTGGGGTTCCTCTGGGCCGGCTGCTGAGGGGCCAACAAGGACGAGGAGCTGGCTGACATCAGGTTCAGGCCGTCGATGAGCTCCAGCTCCTCCGTCACTGTGGGAGGGACGTTGCTGGAGGCGCTGGAGTAGACGAGGGTGGGCAGCAGCTCCTCGTCAGCCAGGTCATCCTGCTCAGCCAGGACCGAGGAAAGGCCCACGCTGCTGGCATTCGAGCTGGTCCGAGGACGGATGCTGGTCCACACCTCCGAGTCCTCGTTGCTCCGGGACGAAGGGCTGCCCGGCCACTTGGGGAACTGGGAGACCGGGCTGTCGGCCGTCGGTTCCGGAGCAGCCGCCATGGCCGGCTTCTTCCGGTGTGTCTTCCCGCGCAGTTTGGCCAGCTTGCTGTTGTTGTCCATGGAGGCCGCTCTTCTCCGGGGGGCCTTCCCGCTTTTGCCGCCTTCTGGATTGAGCATCCACCAAGAGCTCTTCCCGGTGGCCTCATTGTGCACCTTGATGAACTTGTTATGCAGGGAGAGGTTGTGCCGGATGGAGTTCTGGAAACAAAGCGGGAAGGAAGGGCAGACGGTGAGATCAAGACCAGAAAACCCAGCAGACTCTCCCAGAGCCCCCCCAGGCCACAAGAAGAGCTCCCTGGGTGGGCAGCTGCAGCCCCTCCCCCCTGCCACCCACAACCTTTGGGGCACGGACAAGCTGCCCTTTGACCTGCCAGGCTGCTTCCACCTTCCTACGGTAGCAGCCTGTGGATTTTACCTTTGTCAGCTCTTTAGGTCAGTCTCAAAATACCAACCAGGTGATACAGTTAAAGACGACTGAAGAGGAAGTTGCCAAGCACATTCTGGGGCCGAGAAGCAAAGGTTATAGAAAAGCCTTGCCAAATATCCTTCTCCTGTTTCTCTGTTACATAAACAGACATACATAAACATAATCTTCCACTTGTAACCCTGACATCTTTCTCTCTTTTTTTCCAATGCTTTTCTTTAAATACCAAAATGGGAATCAGTTCAATCGTACTGTTATCAACACTACGGCGGTGAAATCGGCATCCCGATTGTATTATCGCCAGGTGCAAATAGTACAATCCATCGAGATTGATCCTACCACAGTACTGGAGGCGGGAGGTGCCTGAGCAAAAAAAAAAAGCCCCCCGCCCAGTTTCCTTCTGCCGTGTCCATAGACCCTCTTTCCTTTCCCTGAGGCTTCCTTGGCCCTTCCCTTCCTGCAGAGTGCAGGGATCGGGATGTTTGCCATGCTAGTAAACCCAAGAATGGCAAGAATGCCACCACATCACTTCCCTGCTGGCTTTTCGTCGACCGGGTTCAAACCCTGTGCGCCAAGCGCTGGTTCAGGAAGCAGCAGCAGTGGGCTGAAGGAGTACGACGTCTCAAGCCCAAGGCAAACAGGCCTCCTTGGGGTCCGGCCCGGCCGGCGTATGAAGAGAGCCAGTGTCGTTCCTTCTGAAGGGCATTCATCCGCCCTCCAGGCCAGGCGTGCAGAGAATGGGAGAGCAAATAGCAGACTGGGCGGCCTCGACCAGCCAATAGCAGGAAAGACAGCATCTCTGCTACCCACCCAGGCGGCACAGAGCAGGCACAGATCTGACGCACGGCCCCGGGGCTACGCCTACCTAGAAACCCGAGCGGCCTTGCCTTGGCTCTGCCCCCTGACCACGTTACTAGCTGTTTGTTGGCCGGGACGGCCCGGGCCGTCCTGCCAACTGGCCACCCTCCGCAGAGCCAGGAGTTCACGGATCCCAAGCCACAAAGCTGTTTTCACATTCCAGCCGAGGATTCTTTGGCTCCCAAGACTTCTTCCCTGAAATCCTGGCGGATGGGGCAAAGAGAAACCACCACCGCTCCTTCTTCCCCAACTCTGCTCTTGATTTGGAACAGGATCCTGATTCGGCACGTTGGGGGGGGGGGGGTGGTCGGGGCTGCGCATGGCTTCGGAGCTCCATCCGGCTGGACCAGCAAAGCAGCCCCCCCCCCCCCAGCTGCAGCATTACCACCACACCAACCCTTCTCTACAAAAGGAATGGTAAATACCACCTAGTTGCATAACCGGCAGATTCTGGCCCGGTGACAGAGTGACTTGAGATCAAGAGGTGGGGAACAGAGTGTAACTTCCTAAGGCTACTAGTCAGGTTTCGCTTCTGGGGAAGAGGCTTTGCCTGCCAGAACCGCAGAGGGATCAGTTGTGCGTCAAGAGAGCTCGTTGGCCCAAGAAAAGGGACTGCTCTGGGAGTGGGAGGCTCAGCCTCTCTTCGCAGGCCAACAGCCCCAAAGTCAGCCTGGAGTGAAGGAAGAGGAGACTCCCTTAATGCCAAAGCCATCTGTCTTGATCCAAAATCTCAGTGGGGTACGAGCAAGTGAACGCCGTTAAGACTGAGCCACGCAGTTTTGGGGTGCAAAAGATTGGAACGAGTGGGAATCGCTCCCGAAAGAACAGCCAGGCGTTTCAGCAAAGCAGCAGAGTTTAAGACCGAGGGCACGAGGAACCAGCCTCATACGCTGTGCCGAGCTCTACGCTGCTCTGCCCTTCGCTTAGCGTGTTTCATGAATCAATTGTGACTTTGAAACAAAAGCAAAAGTTTACAAAAACAAGCTCAGTGGATGGGCGAACCAAGCCAGAAGGTTCTAAAAAATGGTCCAGGTTCAAATCACGAAATCTGATCGCCCATTCAGGGCAAAATATTTGATCCACACTTCAACATCTTCCCTGAGAAAAAGGAGGAGGAGGGAAATTTTGGAGACCCGTGAATAAACTTAAAGTCTGTTTTAAAACAAGTTCAGGATTACGAGCCTGCTCCCTGATGCCCCTTTTCCAAATAGCAACTTCTGTGCTGGACAATTTCATTGGGGGGGGGGGGGAAGAGATCCATTTTTTAATTTAAAAAAAACAAAAAACCTTTGTGTTTCTGTTGCTTCTCAGCATGGATGCATCTCCTCCCTTTCCCCATTTTCTGATGCGGGTTTCTTAGTCCAGATGACTTGAAAACAGAACCATCCTAGAAGGCGGCTATGATAGCAATAGCAATAGCAGTAGACTTATATACCGCTTCATAGGCCTTTCAGGCCTCTCTAAGCGGTTTACAGAGAGTCAGCATATTGCCCCCAACAATCTGGGTCCTCATTTTACCCACCTCGGAAGGATGGAAGGCTGAGTCAACCCTGAGCCGGTGAGATTTGAACCGCTGACCTGCTGATCTAGCAGTAGCCTGCAGTGCTGCATTTAACCACTGCGCCACCTTGGCTATGAGTTGGGGAACTGTCCTTCCACTTCAGGATATCAAGTGGTGGGAAAGCAGCATCGATTAGGCATTTCTCTAAAAAGCACCTCCTCTCTCCACCACGAATAAACATTATTTTGATACTGCAATCCGGCCCGAAAATGGACCCCGGAAGGGGTTGAGTGGCAACTGCTCATTCAGGAGCTTCCAAACTTTACAACCATTTGGCAGCTGGTTGGGGCAAACTGTCCTCACCAGGACAGACAGGAAATGATGGTTTGATGAGCCAAACATTCCTGGGAGGAAGGAAAAGCATCTCTTGTATCAAATGGCCAGCTCGCTCCTACAGGAGCTCCTGCCAAGGAAGGAATTTGCCCTTCTGCAACGGACATGGAAAGGTTCAGGTCAACACGGCCAAGGAATATCGAGCCGAGTGCAGAAACCAGAGACAAGGAGCTAATTCAATTCAATTCAATTCATTAGATTTATAGGCCGCCCAATCCCGGAGGACTCCGGGCGGCTAAGGTTCTCAGGGCAGCCTGCTTGCCACACTGCGCAACCCGGTGGCATCCCAGCCGCATTGGTCGCCCTGGGTTTTTCAACCAAACAGAAAGCAACTTTTCCTTAACTACGATCCTCACGTGATTTTATATGGAATTCGCCAATTCCTCACCTCGCTGGATTGTTCCACCTGCGGGTGAGATTTGGGGACATCTATTTAGAGGTAGTCCTTGGATAACAACCACTTGTTGAGTGGTTAGGACAGCACTGGACAAGGGCTACTTACAACTGGTCCTTAAGGTTCTGGCCGGCCCAGCACTTGTCACCGAAACGCACACGGTCACAATCTGGGCGCTTGGTTCAAACGTATGACGGTGGTAGCATCCCAAGATCCCTGATCGCCCTTTGCAGCTTTCCCAGCTGGCTCCAACAAACAAAGTCAATGGGGAAGCATGCGGAGGAGGTTGCAACTTGCCCGGGTAAATCTCCCATGCCTGCCAGCGGCCACGCCAAGCCGTTCTGCACTGGCACAGCACCAGCCCCTCACACGCCCTTAGGGGCCCCCCCTAAGCCTCACGCATCCTCTTCCCCCACAGCAGGCACTCACCTGCTTGCCAACCTGCGAGAGAGCTGCCTGGGATTTGCAACTTCCTGCTGGCTTCCCCATGACTGGGGGTTGTTCAAAGCCAGCAGGGAGTTGTAAGGGGATCCTCGCTTAACACCCTCCCTTCTTTAAATATGATTTGGGGGGGGAGGGGGGAAATCCCTAAAATGAAGGGGGAGAGGAAGCACATTCAGACACACAAGGCTCTGTTATTACAGTCACTGTAATAAAAATAATTTTAGGATTACATGGCACCTGTTTCTTCAGCCAGCCTACCTTGTGGGAATGACAGGGAGGGAAAGTGTGTTTCACCAACTCTTAAAAACAGGAGGAGAGAGTGTACACACAGCAGGATTTAGCTGCACAAGGCCAGGCGTCAACTTCTAGTCACATTCAGGACGACTGGGGGAAAAACAGTCTTTTAAAAGGCCTATTTGTGAAAGTATAAAATCCAACAGAAACCTGGATGTTTCCAATGCATATTAAGCAAAGGGACCTTGTTTGCTGTTGTGTGGGAGCAAGGAATAAATTGGGCAGCAATATCAGCAAAGCTGGCAGATTACATGAAGTTCACAGGCACCCAGCTGAGCAGTTTTTCCTAGTGGTCAATGAGCGTTAAGATTCTTGCCAGCTTCGGGATCCCGGTGAAGCCACTGGGGGGAGATACAGCTCCCAGCTGCCCCTCTGTGCACAGGCTCCTTCCAAGGGGAAAGAAACCTTTCTTCAGGAAGATAATTCCATGATGGTTACCAGGAGCTGCCGAGGAGGAGGGAGTGGGAAAGTGCCTGCTGGGACTCTGAACCCAACTGGCTTTTGGGGTGGGGCATGTTTGTCCTATTCTGATTCAGTTAAGCACACCCTGGTGTTTTTTTTTTAAATCTACTCTTTCAGCCAGGAAACATTGGTTGATAATATCCTCTCTGCATTCTCTAGCATTAACTGCCCTGAAATATCACCAAGTTGAAACTCTATTTGCTTCCTTATCTTTGTCCAATTCCCACCACCACCACCGAAACCTCCTTGAACCAGGAACCGATAAGCCAGAAACCTGGTGATGCCAAGAAGCAGTGCACTGATGTATTGCTGGCTGCATTCACACATCAACTCAAGACATAATACAGTGTAGCTTGTTCATTTGAAGCTGAGAGAGCTATATGGACCCAGACACTGTAATCGGCATACTTATAGGACTGTAGAAATGCATAGCTTCAGACCTTCCTATTGGCTCCACCGTTATCTTCTCTGCTTTTAATAAAGCACTGGGAATTCACTGAAAAAGGAAGGATGCAGCATACCCTTCCTCATCCCTGCTCAGCCCGGAAACAAATAGGCTCTTAAGGGGGGAGGCGGGGAGCACAGAAATCCACCCTTCCTCCCTCCTGAGCTTTAAGGATGCATTAAGGAGGAAACGTAAAAGTTATAAACCATTAATAAGGAGGTGCAACTACCCTGTGCTGCATCATTTGAATATTTTAACTCGGTCCATTCTGAAATTCCGTGTCACCCGTCAAGCCCATTCCCAAGCATTCAAGGCCAACAGCAGCCTGCGGCCAATCCTTTGAAGAGGGCCGGTCTGGCACATCTTCATCTGAACTATGACAGCAAGCGCAGAGATCACAGCGCCTGTCTTTCTCGCCTTGCAATCACCGTGGGAGAAGCCCGGCATGGGGCGGGGGGGGGGGGTCATGTCATCAGTTCCAAACCGCAGCCAAGGCTTCTTCCATCTGCACCCTCAGAAAATATTCCCTTCCTAAATTGCATGACACCGTCCAGAACAAAACGTAGCCAAACACTGTAATAATAATTTAAAAAATGACTGTTTGATCATTGCCTGTAGTTAACGAACTTCCATGATTCAGCATCTTCATGCCCCTTAATAATAATAATAATAAAAAAAGGCTAAGCCACCGAGTTTAAATTCTGCTCCAACCGAAAGGGCATCAGTCATCAATCTCTGCATCCTAAAACAGCAAAGACAGCTGGCTACATAATTAGGATCTCCCCCCCTCCCCAAGCATCAGCCATCTCTTTAAAGCCAAGCGACCCTTCCTTAGACCCTTCCTTAAACCAAGGCTTTGTTCTAAGCAGGGCTACGGAGCTTCTCCCTGTCAAGGAAGATGCCGTTTCCAGCCCAAACCGATTGCTACCATATACGCTCACTCTTAGTGGCACACATTCACACATCTGGTGCTATTCCGGCACTCAGAACAGAGATAAGCAGCCACCGAAGGGGTCAACTGCCTTTATGGCTGGCACTGCCAATTTTTCAAAGGAACACGAGTCACGTTGAAAAGGGCCTTTTAAAAAAAAAGAAGGAAAAAAAAAAGATTTCCAGCCTTCCTGCGTTTCCTCAGAGCAGGAGAGACATGTCCGCGCTCGGCTCAGAGGTCCCTCTCTGAAAGGAGGGCTAGGAATGCCCGCTATGAAGGAGATATTTATATCAAGCAGCCGTACAGCTGGGTGACAAAAAGAGCTGAAGCCTGGGACTGAGAAAGTGGTGTGACACTGGCCGAGAGAGTCCTAGACCGGACTCCTGCCTTTCCAAGAAACAGCTGAGAACATTTACAAAGGGGGCAGGGAGTGGCTTTTCTTGGAAGTGCTGAAACACAGTGAACTGCGGGGTCAAGAGGAAAGAGCACAACATTGGGGGAGGGAAAGGGGGGGGGAGTCATCTGCTGCCCAGCTTCTCGAAGTCCACCCTTTGATGACTGTTCAGGATCCGTCCTGAACATGGAAGCCAAGATTTAAGACATCTCCACGGCAAAAATCAAGCCAGGCGCTTATTTATTATATCCAGACTGTCTCTCTCACATGACTGGACATTCAGCAGACCAAATGGAACAAAGCTGTAAATCTCTTCCCAAATCAAGGAACACCCCACCCCACCCCCCCACTCTCCACCCTAAATTTACTTTTTCGGAAGTTGGGGCGAAAGGAGACACGGAGGGAGAAGAAGCCTGCAGGCATTCCCGGGCCTTTCTGGAGGCCTGCAAGGAGCAGCTTCCTTATCCTCCCTTTCTAATTTCCAGCCACCGAAGCCGTCCTCTCGCCGGGTGCTCAGGGTGAAACTCCCCACACGGCTTTGCCCTTGCAGTAGCACTGCAGGGTATCCGGGCCATGGCAGTAATCAGGGCAGTTGCGGGGAGAGCCAATCCTAGACCTCTCTGCCCAGAGACACCCTGCGGGAGTCAATATTGCCAGGACGCATGCCGTTGAATCCGCCGTCCTTTTCAACCCGGGCTGGAACTCGTACAAGGGTTAAGATTAAAGAGTTCCAGCGTGTCAGCTGTAAACGGGCTCAAGGCCAAGCAGCTGCAGCAAGGGGGACACTCTGTACCTGGGCTTGTTGGCTGTCCTCTCCACCTGCCTTTGTGATTCCTCCCCACTCCCTAATCAGAAAGGAAGCTTGGCAGCACAGAAGACGACTTCAACACCCTTTGCGCCAGGGATCCCGCAGGATGGCAAAGCCACCAGGCAGGCCAATCTATAGAGACCAGCAACCCCACCTCATCTAAAAGCCAGTTCCAGGAAGCAGCAGGTTTCCCCCGAAAGCTGGCATTCTGCACATGCTCAGAAACGTTCCGTTTTTAGATCAGCACTTCATCCTGAAAGCTCTAGAAACCAAATCCCCGTGTCCCAAGTAACTTGGACAGCTATTAACCAATGAGGGGGCTGTTGCACAGTGGCCCAAAGTTTGCAAATATGTGGCGGGACGTTGGGGGGGGGGGGGAAACGGTCGGTGCTGAACCGCCTGGGTTTCTAACCCTGCCTTTCCAGAGCTGCTTTTCTGCACAACGCAACAGGTTTGCAAGCTGGCACTCAAAGCTGCTTTCTGATGAAACAATGCCAGGATTTCCACAGTGCACCTGCGGGTTTAAAAAAAAACAAAACCAAACCCTCAAAACATCAGACCCTCCCTGCCCCCTTTTTTTTATATATAGAATTTACCAGAATTCCTACGGGGGTTTCCTTTCTACCCTGCCAAAAAGAGTTAGGGGGGAAAAAAAGCATGCCATTTATTACCATTCCTATGGTAATGATTCAAGGGGGGGGGGGGGGGAGAGGCGGAGGTGACACCTTGGCAATGGGGTATTTTTTTATCTTTTTTATGGCGCAGGAGTCCAAGTGTGTGTCTGTGTATGTTGTTGTTGTTGTTGCTTTAAAAACAACAGGCTAACTTTCAGGTTTCAGGAGACTCTGTAAACCGCTTAGAGAGGGCTGAAAGCCCTATGAAGCGGTATATAAGTCTAACTGCTATTGCTATTGCTATTGCTAAGGTTGACTCAGCCTTCCATCCTTCCGAGGTGGGTGAAATGAGGACCCAGACTGTGGGGGCAATATGCTGACTCTGTAAACCGCTTAGAGAGGGCTGAAAGCCCTATGAAGCGGCATATAAGTCTAACTGCTACTGCTACTGGCCAAGCTGAAAAAAGTGGTTGCAAAAGGGCTGAACGCCAAGAAAGGCCTCCTTTGCCCAAGCCAGACTCCCGGGTTTTTAAAGAAGGCAGCAGCAGCAATAGCCGCCCTGCGAAGCAGCCTGGAAAATCCCTTCCAGCGACAAGGGAGGCCGCTCTCCTAGGCCGAGCCCGAGCGCTCCCCGCGGAGGGGGCCTTCCTGGCAGGGCCGGGGCGGCCGGGGAAGGGGAAGGAGGGCGGGGGGGGGAGGGAGCTCACCTTCCAGCCGGCGGAGCTGTTGCTGTCGCCCTTGTCGCGGAAGAAGGGCACGGAGCGCACCATCCACTCGTAGATCTGCGCCAGCGTCAGCCGCTTGTCCGGGGCGCTCAGGATGGCCTGGCTGATCAAGTCGGCGTAGGACTGGCTGCCCCAGGCGTTGCGCCGCGCCCCGCCCGACCCCGCGCCGCCCTTGCGCGACCCGGCGGCGGCGGCCCCCGGGCCCGACGGCCCGGACGCGACCCCGCAGGCCTCGCCGCCGACGGGCTCCTCAGGGCTGGCCGCCGCCTCTCCGGGCTCCGACTCGACCACGGCCACCAGCTCGGGCCGGGGCAGCGGCCAAGTGCAGGAGCGCGGCCGGCTTTGCGGGGGGAACTCCGGGTCCAGCGCGGCCAGCGAGGAGGAGGAGGAGGAGGACTCGGCCGCCTGGGGGCTCCCGGCCGGTTCCGCCATGATGGCGCCGCCGCCGCCGCCTCTCCGGCCGCCCTCAGCGCCGCCACATCAGCGCCTCAGGCTGGGGCGCCCGGCGGGGAAGCGCCCGCGGAGCCTCCGGGGCCTCCCCCCCGGCTGGCCTCGGTGCTCGCTGCTGCGTCCGCCCGCCTCCCGCCGCGGCCTGGCCGCTCCTCAGCCGAGCGAGCGCGGAGCCACGAGAGCAGCCCGCCGCCTCGGCGGCACTCTGTTTACCACAGGCGAGGCAGGCAGGCAGGCGCCCCTCCGCGCGTGCGCAGCGGCTCTGCGCGCCGCCAGGGACTCGCTTTCCCGTCAGGCAAAGCGAGCACAGACGGGCGCTCGGGCGAAGCGAGGCACACGGACACAGACAACTCCAGCCCGGAGAAGACGCGCTTCTGGCAACTACACCTCCCAGAAGGCCTCGCGGCCCGCATGCCCCTTCTTGTCTTTTCTTGGGGCCCTTACATAAGCAGGCGGCCAATCCGCTGCCGCCAAAACAAGCCCGCCGTGCCGAGGAGACGCTCCTCCCGCCTCGCTGCTGGCTCTTCCAAGTTTACGCCCTCCTCTTTTCCGCCTCTTGGCTGTGTGACCTCTTGGGCTGCCCGCCAGCTGGTCTTGACCCGCTGCAAACGGGGACGGGGTTTCTTGCGGGGGATTAAGACTGCAAATATTGGCCGTGCGTTTTTCATGGAAAGGAGGAGAAATCGGCCTCCACCCCACATTTGGCAAAGCTACAGCAGCCCCCCCGAGATGCAGGGAGGGCAGGCAGCGGCTGTGCTGCAAACCACTTTTGGCACCGTCGGTGATGCATAAATCCATCCCATGTGCTTGGTTACAGCTTAGTGCGTCATGAACTGTCAGACCGTCCAGTTGAAGGAAGTCCTTTAATCACCAGACTTTCTAGCAGGCGGTGTGAAATGTTCCCTCCCTGACATGCCATGCATTTTCCTTTTGACAGGCCATGAGACCTAAGCCATGCCACCTGCCGAGACAGGACTAATGTCTTAATATGCACAGTAGTTAACCTGATTATTAAAATATTTTCTAGGTTCACGGGATAGATGGAGAGTCATAAGATACCTGGGAAAACTGGGTTTCTGCAACCAAACTAAGCAAAAGTTAAAACATGGGGGGGGGGGGAATAGCTGCAGGTACCGTGAAAACTGCCTAGATGTGGCCATCGGGGTGCGATCCAAGTTGCGCCTGGTTTTAAAGCATGTCGGAGCTCTCTCAATCCACCATCATGGGCATTCTCGGTGGCAAGCAATAACAGAAGGAATAAAGGAGCCTCTGGATCCACACTTTCGCCGTTGCTTTTGAGCAAAAACACACCTTTATTTAAACCACCAACTGAACCATCCCAGAGACAAGAAGGCACGCCAAGTCTTCGGGATCAAGAGCTGCATCCCTGCGGTCCAAAATTGCACCTCCTGAAGTTAAAAGCTGGCAGATTGGTAGGAAATTCGACCTCTGGGGAAATTTGTGTCCCCAGTTTGGGAGGGGAATGGGGAATGGGGGTTCTTTATATAAGGTCCTCCCTGGGAGCCCGCCTGCTGCAAAACCCCTTAATCCTGGCTGGAAATTCTGGGAGGTGCAGCCCAGCCCATTTGGGGGGGGTGAAAAGGTTGCTTCGATCCAGTTCACCTTGCCGGTTCTTGCGCTTTGCTGACACCTGCTGTAGGAACTGGCTGGTGTGGTGTGTGTGTGTGTGTGTTTTCCCTTCTTCCCGTTCAGGCTGCAGCATTTTTCGCCTGCGTGTTGCTTTCAAGTACTTTGCTGCTTGTGATGCTGCTGCTGCTGCTATTACTATGCCAGGATCTGCTTGAGTTCTGCTTTTCTCTTTTGAAGAAGGCGGTTATAAATGCACTGAAATATCAGGAAAAGGAAGGGCAGGGTTAGAATGGGAGGGGGGGAATAACCATTCCCCACCACCCCACCCCCGAACCTATAGGACCCTTTGTAAGTTTGCAATCCGATGAAGGGGAAACTCCGCAAAACGCATTTTTAAGGCATTTTGATTTTTTTAGTATGTTTGCACGTCTGAACCGGCCCGCCTCTTGCAAAGCGCCAGCGACCCCCTCGGCTCCACAGGACAGGGCGAGGCAATCTCGCGCATGAGCCCAAGCCACGAACGTGCCCCCCTCTACCAGGCGAAGAGGCATTTCCTTGCGATGCAGCAGTCGGGGCACTCTTGACAGGCAAGCCCCGGACCGTGGATATTTCCTCCCCTTCTGCCGGGTGCGGGCAGGGAGGTAATGCTGAATGCAGGTTCCCGGGATCGGAGTTCCGGAACCCCGCGCCATGGATAAGGCATTCATGCCCCCCTTGCCGGCAAGGAGAGACTTTTGAGTTATGCGCGTCGCCGGGTTGGCGCGTCAGGAGCCCCGGAACCTGGATCCCGGCTGCGGTTATGCAGGGCGGAAGGGACGCCGCGCCTATCCGCGCAGGTTCCGGGGCGGCGTTATGTATTGCGGCGCCGCAGCGCTGAGGAAGAGGCGGCGGCGGCGGCGGCCGGAGTAGTAGCGGCGGGGGCGGCGGGGCGGGTTCCGCTGAGGCGGCTCTGACCGACGGCGCGTCCCTCCATCATGACCGAGGCGGCGGTGGCCGACACGCGGCGCCTGAACTCGAAGCCGCAGGACCTGACGGACGCCTACGGGCCGCCCAGCAACTTCCTGGAGATCGACATCTTCAACCCGCAGACCGTGGGCGTCGGGCGGGCCCGCTACACCAGCTACGAGCTCCGCATGAGAGTGCGTGGGTGGGCGGGGCTTCGCGTGGGGGCGGGGCTTCCCCTCCTGACCCCGCCTCCCGGAGGAGGCTGCCCCCAGGGGGGGAGGTAGGGGGGCTCTGGGGTAGGAAACCTTCGGGGGAGGGGAGGGTCTCCTTGCTTAGGAAGGGCTGAGAGCCCCCCACCCACCTATTAAACCTATTAACCCCACACACACCCACCTACCTATTAATGGGTGCATGGGTGCACAGCTAAGGAGGGGCAGGGGGGCTCCGGGTAGGAAACCTTCGGGTGGGGCGAGGGTCTCATTGCTTTGGAGGGACTAAGCCCCCCCATCTATTAATCTCCCACCCACCTAATAACCTCCCACCCACCTATTAAAGCGAGGGGGGAAGAGTTGTGGGTGCACAGCTAAGGAGGGGCAGGGGGGCTCCGGGTAGGAAACCTTCGGGTGGGGCGAGGGTCTCATTGCTTTGGAGGGGCTAAGAGCCCCCCCCCATTTATTAACCTCCCACCCACCTATTAAAGCGAGGGGGGAAGAGTTATGGGTGCACAGCTAAGGAGGGGAAGGGGGGCCCCGGGTAGGAAACCTTCGGGTGGGAGGGGGGAGATCTCATTCCTTTGGAGGGGCTGAGAGCCTCCCACCCACCCACTTATTAACCGCCCACCCTGCCACCCACCTAATAACCTCCCACCCACCTATTAAAGTGAAGGGGGAAGAGTTATGGGTGCACAGCTAAGGAGGGGAAGGGGGGCTCCTGGTAGGAAACCTTCGGGTGGGGGAGGGTCTCATTGCTTTGGAGGGGCTGAGACCCACCCACCCACCCACCTATTAACCTCCCACCCTCCCACCCACCTAATAACCTCCCACCCACCTATTAAAGCGAGGGGAGGGAGTTATGGGTGCACAGCTAAGGAGGGGCAGGGGGACTCAGGGGCAGGGAACCTTCGGGGGGGGGAGGGTCTCCTTGCTTAGGAGAGGCTGGATTCCCCCCCCCCCCCCATGGCTGATAGAAAAGCCAGCCGGCCCTGCCAGGAGAACTTTGCCCTGCAGAGGATCCTGATGGTGGGAGGGGGTCTGGAAGCTTTGGCAGGGGGTGTGGAGGATGGGGGGAGATGTGCAGGAAGAGGGGGGATCTTCTACAGGAAATGGCTCCTTGCCCTCTCAAACTGCCTTGGGGGGAAGGCAAGGAGGAGGAGGGGGCGGCCTTCCATCCTCTCTTCTTCCCAACCAGACAAACCTGCCCATCTTCAAACTGAAAGACTCCTGCGTGAGGCGGCGATACAGCGACTTTGAATGGCTGAAGAATGAGCTGGAGCGGGACAGTAAGGTGGGTGCATCCAGCAGGGGGGCCGGGGCGCTTGCCTGGAGCCCGCTCTGGAAGACCCGCTCTGGGGCTGAGCCACCGGGAGGGGCCACACGAGAAACGAAGCAGCTGGCAAGCATCCGGTTCTCCTTCCCCGGCTAAAAACCCTAACTCTCTCCGCTTACAGATTGTAGTACCTCCGTTGCCTGGCAAGGCCTTGAAGCGGCAGCTTCCTTTCCGGGGAGACGAGGGCATCTTTGAGGAGTCCTTCATAGAAGAAAGAAGACAAGGCTTAGAACAGTTCATCAACAAGTAAGGCCTGGGGGTGGGTGGGGGAGGGGCTTGGCTGTTTGGGGAAGAAGGACCAGGTCATGCCAGAGGCAGGGGTGCTGCCCGCTGGATTTTAAGGGGTTCATGGTTTGGCTTAGTGCGTTAGGACGAGGGCTCTCCAAACTTGGCATATTACCATTGGCAATTTTTGACTCAACTCCCAGAGTTCCCAAGCCAGCCCGGGAAAGTCCACCTCTTAAATTTGCCAAGTTTGGAGACCCCTTATGTTAGATGAATTTGTTTTAGTACACTCTGTTTGAAACCTCAGTTAAATCGGACAAGTAGTTCTCGACTAATAACCGTAATCGATGGTTGTTTGTGATAAGCTGTCACTGTACCTGATTTTATGACCTTTTTTTTTGGTGGCCGTTAAGTAAACGTAACTGTCAGTGAGCGAATCAATTTTATTTAGTGGGGGGGGGGCTTTTTTTTTTGCCAGAAACCAGAACTAAACACCAAAAATCAGCCCAAAGCATCAAAATTGTGCTAATGTGCCTGCGACACTTCAAACAGTTGTAAAGGTGAATCCGTTCTGTAATTAGCAATAGCAGTTAGACTTATATACCGCTTCATAGGGCTTTCAGCCCTCTCTAAGCGGTTTACAGAGTCAGCATATCGCCCCCCACAGTCTGGGTCCTCATTTCACCCACCTCGGAAGGATGGAAGGCTGAGTCAACCTTGAGCCGGTGAGATTTGAACCGCTGAACTGCAGATAACAGTCAGCTGAAGTGGCCTGCAGTACTGCACCCTAACCACTGCGCCACCTCGGCTCTAGTAATTGCATGACCAAGAGTGGCTGTCTGGCTTTGCAATTGGTTTATAAGCAGGGGTGGGTTTCAACCGGTCTGCACGGACCGGTTGGTCGGTGAACCCGGAAGTAAGTAACTTCCGGGAACGCCGAAAGGCCCAGCCGCCCACCCGCGCTCCTTACCGGTCTTTGAAGGCTTCTGCGCTTCCACGCAGGCGCATGACACACACAGCGCCTGCGCGATTCTCCGCGAGCAGCTGGAGCATCGCGCAGGTGCTAAGTCGCATGCGTGAACTGCGCGCGTGCACTAGGACACCGCCGTACCGGTTGGAACGGGATGAGCAACCCACCACTGGTTATAAGTATCTGTTCGAGAGGTAGTTGGTAAGTTGAGTATTTCCATTATATTACCTTTAAATGTGCAGAACATGTTTAGGGTTAAATAGTTGGAATAAGCTCAGGCGAGGCCTGGGTTCAAGTCCATCCTCAACTGATAAGGTTCATCTCTTTTTTTGCATCTTGCTTGCCTTATCCAGTTGTGGGAGGGAGGGAGGAATATCCTGTGTGCTGCTTTGGAGGAAGGAGGTGGACATTTGCCTCCTGTTACGGGCAGAGTGCCCAGTTTTATTTGAAAAGTGCTGGTCCATCAGAAAGCATATCTCCTCCGTTAGGATAAGAGCCATATGCTGTTGCTCAGCCTGCTTCCTCTGCCACCGCCAGCAGCTCTGCCTGTTTTCTGCCTCTCGTAGAAACTGGCATCTTCTCCATTTAATTTCCTAATGGAGCCCAGGGAAGAGAACCGAGCGAAAGGCCCGGATCTCTGAGCAAACTCTTATTCCGGGGCCCAAAGGAGAAAGAACGGCAATTAAAGCCCTGCACGACCACAATTGCATTGTGTACCCATTGTGATTCTTTCTTCCTTGTGTAATGTCAGCCAGCAGGTAGCTGTTGGACCACGCGATAACCCCCCTGCCTTTCCTCGTTTTCTCCTGGTAGAATCGCTGGACACCCGCTGGCACAGAACGAGCGCTGCCTACATATGTTCCTGCAAGACGAAACTATCGATAGGAATTACGTCCCGGGGAAAGTCCGCCAGTAGAGGGGAGCCTGGTCTCTTCCGTATTTTTTTTTTTTCCTCTCTCTGCAAAAATGACATTTATTTTTACACTTTCTTCTGAACCAGCTTTTTTTTCCTCTCTCCCTCTCTTTCCGAACTCCCTTACTTCTCCAGTGTTGCCCGTCACCGCCATCCCATTCCACCCCTTGTCAGGCAGCCACGACAAATTCTGTTGGTTTTTTGGTTTCTGCATGAAAGGTGAGGATTTATGAATAGCTGTACTTATCGGTGGGTGTGTAAAGCTTGCCAGGACCTTGTGTAAGAAGATACACTAGGGATCTGAGCCGTCTGCTTTTTTGAGTAAGGTGGTAGGGAGTTTTCCTGCCTGGACAGATGTCTCTGGAAAGAACTTGGCACAGAGTCTGTTGCTCAGAGCTGTTCTTTCATGTCAATATTAGTGTCTTGGCCCTGAATGATTAAAACCAGTTTCTGCTTTCCAGTCCCTTCTCCCTTCTTTGAAGGTAGCCTTATGGACCAAAACCTCTTTTGTCAGTGATCAGGCCTTTGGGAAGTCCACACAGACGCCATGCAGGGATTCGGGTTCCCCTTTCCCTCGTTGTAATGTTTGGAAGCGGCTTCGTGGTATCTTGCCCGAAATGATGTCCAGCACAGAAGAGCTTTTGCCAAACTCTTTCTGGTGGGAGAGAGAGAGAGAGGATCCCCATGTAGGCAAAATCCGCACCCCAGCAGATATGAGGCTCCCCAAAATTTATCAGCAATGTCTTGTGCAGGCCGGCCTGGATTATACCGTGGAAAATGACAGGGTTACAGTTGCCTGACTTACAGCAAAAGGCTGTGCCAGCATTTCATGTCTGAAGGCACCCAGCAGCTGGGTAGGGCTTCTTCAGCCCCCTTTAGCCCATTGAATCTTTTCCCTGGTTTGTGCTGCAGCTGCAGAGGTCAGCCATTTGACCCCAAGAAAGAGGCTGCCTCTGCTATTTTGGGGAGGGGGTGGGGGAGGCTGTTTCTGTGCTTGGAGACCTGCGTGATTTAAAGTCCCCCTTTTTTTTTTGCCTTTGAACTGGAAGTTGTACTATATGTGGTGCTTGATCTGCAGAGCCTCCTCCCTCTTGAGCTCCCAACTCCGTGCTTGCAAGATTGTGGTGCAAAGTTCTCTGCAGTTTAATGTGTAATGAAACGGGAGGTTTCATAGAAGGGCTTGTGGGGGGTTTTGTGGTCCCCCACAAGGAGCTTCCTCAGTTGAATAGGTCTTTGCAATGCCCAGCTTCCTGTACGGGTTGGCCCCTGGGAAAGGGGCGTGAGGGTAAGGGGTTAGAATATCAGTCCATATCACAAAGCTTTAATTAAAGTTACTTCTTTCGCACCTTCCACAGTTTAAGTTGGGCAATTAACTGAGATGTGAAGGGAGAAGGGAGAGGCTGTATATACGAATTATGTTCTCCGCATTCCTCAAGCTTGCCCATCTTGGTTAAACACTATTTGAAGGGCGTCTGGTCTCCCATTGCCAGCCCTGCTTAAAGTCCAGTGAAGGGCAGAGCAGGGCTGGGAAGCGGCCAATGAATGGAGATGACCAGTTAAGTGCTTGATCGCAAGCAGTCTTCCAAAGCTGCGGCCCGAAGGAAACCAGCACCCCCTATCTGGAGCAGTCTGCGTTCGCTGTGGGCTTTAAATACACTTTTATTTGGTTCCCAAGTCTGAAGGTCCATGGCTGTTGCTGCTTGTACCCGAGTCCCTTTGAAGGGGGGAGGCTTACAAGTCAAGCCTCCTGTGTTCTTGGACCGACTGATGTAACGTCCGAGACTTGTTCACATTAAAACCACTGTGAAGCCAAAGGTGTCTGCGTGTCCTGCCAGGGAGAAGGGGCTTTTCGTTACCTTTAAGGTGGGAAGACAAAGGTGACTTTGGTGGCTGTAGAGCAGGGGGTGTCCAAACTTGGGAACTTTTAAGATTTGTGGACTTCAACTCCCAGAATTCCCCAGCCAGCATAGCTTGGGAACTTTTAAGACTTAAGCATAGCTGGCTGGGGAATTCTGGGAATTGAAGTCTACAAGTCTTGAAGTTCCCAAGCTATGCTGGCTGGGGAATTCTGGGAGTTGAAGTCCACAAGTCTTGAAGTTCCCGAGCTATGCTGGCTGGGGAATTCTGGGAATTGAAGTCCACAAGTCTTGAAGTTCCCGAGCTATGCTGGCTGGGGAATTCTGGGAATTGAAGTCCACAAGCCTTGAAGTTCCCGAGCTATGCTGGCTGGGGAATTCTGGGAATTGAAGTCCACAAGTCTTAAAGTTCCCAAGTTTGGACACCCCTGCTGTAGAGTCTGGTGTGGCCATGCTGCCAGAGTCTCCTTTAAAGATCCTCTGCCAGCATTTGGAGAGGGGACGGAGAAGCTCCCTTGGGCGGAATTCCTGGCCCGAGGGATTCGGGCCACCTCGAGCTGCTGCTCCTTACCCAGGCTTGGGCATCCTTTGCCCCGGGGAGGGAATAACGGAGCCTCGGGCACCTGAGCAGCTGCGCTTTCGTGCCTGGCCGTGAAAGACGAGCGCTGCTTGCTCGGCCGATGCCCTTCTGCACTTGGCTTTGCCCGGAGACCTCCAAGTGACACCAGCAGGCCGGGAAAGAGGGGCTCCCTCGCCCCCCCCACCTCCACCTCCGCTCCTGCCCGCAGCGCCGGGACCATCCGAAGTTTGCTCGTGGGGGGGGACCAAGATTCGCCAGGGGGCCACAGGGATCCTTCTGCCTTCCCCCCCCCCCGGCAGGGCAAAAGATGGTGCAGTCCAAAGTCGGCCTCGCAAGCAACGAGGCGTCGGAAACGAGAGAAAAGGGGGGGGGAAAAGCGGCGCCCCCCAACGCTCACTTCCCATTGGCCGCCTCGCTGCACGTGGGCTCCTCGGCGCCGATGGGATGAGGTCCTCGTCGGATTGGTGGAGGGCTTCTTTGGCGGACCAATGAGAAGCCTGGCGCGGAATGCGAACGTGGGGTCGTGGGCGCCCGCCCGCCCAGCTGGCCCTTCAGCTCGGTGGCCGGAAGAGAGGGGGGGGACCCGGGGGGGCGAGTCCTCGTGAGGCTTTGGACCGGGGGGGGGGCGACGTTCAGGAGACGCCACGGCGGCTCCCGGGAGGCGGCTGTGGCCCTGGGAGGAGCCGCCTGCCCGTAAACCGGCCCCGCTCTCCCTTTGGCACCCTGGAGGGGGCGGCTGCAAGAAAGGCGAATAAATCAGAGGCAGTCCTCGACTTACGACCACAATCGAGCCCAAGATCTGTGTTGCTAACTGAGAAATGTGTTGAGTTTTGCCCTGTTTTATTACCTTTCTTGCCTCGGTTGTTAAGTGAATCACTGCAGTTGATAAATTGTGGGTTGTTCAATGAACCTGGCTTCCCCACTGACTTGGTCGCAAAAGGGGGTCGCGTGAAACACCAACACACACACACACACACACACACAGAGCGACACTACAACTGTCATAAATGTGAGTCGGTTGCCAGGCGCCCAAATTTTGAACACGCGACCACGGGGGACGCTGCAAAGGTGGTAACTGAAAAATGGTCATCAGCCCCGTATCCGGTGCCGTTGTAACTTCAAATGGCCACTAAATGAACTGTTGTAAGTCGAGGACTGCCTATTCTCATAGTAGCACCTGTGGTGGCTGTGCAGGGGAGGAGTGCTGCCTGGGGTTCCTCGAGAGAAAGGAGAGCTCTCAATCCGTGCCCCTCGGCCTTCAGTTTCATGGCCTTTTTAACGATAAATTACCCTCGATCAATAATCATTGATTATTTCAGTTTTGAACGCTTGCAAAAGTTCATTTGCTTTGACCTTGTACCTTGTCTGCTGTGGAACGTTGGGAAATAAATAAAATCTGCCAAATGCCGTTTCGTAGCATTACAGAGGCAGTGCCTGGATTCTCAAGTCTGCATGGTGCCTGATCTTCATCTCTGCTGCAGAGAGAGGAGGAGTAGCAGGGTCTATTCTGACTCCTTACAAACAAACCATGTTCAACATATGAACAATTTTTGATTTTATGGCAGCAGTTTATTCTTATAGTAACTAAATTAAGTAAAGATATGCAAGTCAACGAAAACATTGAAAAGCTTTACAAAGTCGTGGGGTGCCAATGACCCACTGAGTTATCAATCGATGCCAAATAAGCCTCTGGAAACACTTATTCAACCATAGAAACGTGAACCAAGACAGGCTGCTTATTGATATAATTTTACAGTATATGTATCTACTTCTCAGGCTGGGGGGTCAAACATTATACCCCTCAGACAGGGTCCGCAACTTGGGAGTCCTCCTGGACCCACAGCTGACTTTCGAACACCATTTGTCAGCTGTGACCAGGGGAGCATTTGCCCAGGTTCGCCTGGTGCACCAGTTGCGCCCCTACCTGAACCGGGAGGCTCTCACAACAGTCACTCGTGCCCTTGTGACCTCTAGGCTGGAGTACTGCAATGTGCTCTACATGGGGCTGCCCTTGAGGAGTATTCGGCGACTTCAGCTAGTCCAGAATGCAGCCGTGCGAGCGATTGTGGGTGCACCTCGCTTCACCCACGTAACACCTATCCTTCGCGGGCTGGGTCTCCGGATACGCTTCAAGGTGCTACTTGCCACCTATAAAGCCCTTCATGGTAGTGGATCTGGGTACTTGAGAGACCGCCTACTGCCGATCACCTCCACACGACCCATTAGATCTCATCGTTTAGGCCTCCTCCGAGTTCCATCCGCTGGCCAATGCCGACTGGCCACCACGCGGAGGAGAGCCTTCTCGGTGGTAGCCCCGACCCAATGGAACGATCTCCCCGTGGAGCTTCGTACCCTCACCACCCTCCAGACCTTCCGTACAGCCCTTAGAATCTGGCTATCCCGTCAGGCCTGGGGCTAAAGATTGTAACCCGCCCGAATGGTATGAATGTTGCGTTTTAATCATGTACTGTCTTATATGTAAAAGTCTGTTTCCCCCCCCCCCCTTCCTTTTGATTGTGAGCTGCCCTGAGTCCCCCCAGGGAAAAGGGCGGCATACAAATAAACAATCTAAATCTAAATCTACTGGAGCTGTCAGCATTGTACATTTACAAACTAGGTCTAAGCCAGAGGCCAGCCGTATTTTGGTTATTTCGGGGTAAGATGAGTAAGGGGAAGAACTGGATTCATGTAATAGGGGAACTACCGAAAATATAGCTCCATTTTCTGGAAAGTGAAAATGTGCGTAGTTTTTTCGACAAGCTCTGACTCACAAACTTGTGCAGGATTCTGCGCTCCGTTTTGCAGCCTTAGGGCTCAAGTTCATGCTGTACTTCTACTTCTGCTTGTGTTTCAACAGCTGGAGGCAGCAACATAGGCAAGGCAGAATCTCCAAAATATATAACGGAATTGTTGCCCCATAATCCTGCCTGCCAGTCCATGCCCTACCTGTTTCATGATGCAAGGGTGGCTAATCACCAGCAGAGGGAAGTAAGGTTCCAAGGAATCTCGGTCCAAGTTAGAAGAATAGGGAATATCTAGATGTAGTAGGACATGTAAAGTAGATAGTATCTCTTCCAGCAAGAACCCAGGTTGTGTAATCGGCATGGGAAGGGAACAGAACTGGAAAATCTCTTTCTTTGCCTTTGGCTCAGACGTGAATGAGCGGGAAATGGAATTACCATTTTAAAAGATTAACTTCTCGGTTCATCAATTTCCTGAATAAGTATCCTTAAAATTATGTGGATTTCTGTTTATTGGAAGTCCATTGTCGGTTAATAAGATTACAGAGCAATTTTAAATTCCTGATTTTGCAATCCAGTCACAAGCGAGTGGGAAATAAGACTCGCTACTGGTACTTTTCCACGAGGATAGACAGGAGTAGCAAAATGTTTTATTTGAAGGCCGAGTCTCAGCATTTCCAGGACTGGCCATTTAAGTGGGTAGAATAAGATTTTTCAATGACGAGATTAAATACTACATTTTGAAAATTATATGTTAAATTTTGCAATAATGGGATAGCTGAATTAATGTATCAATGCCCAAACTGTTCATTAGAAGTTATATATCTTGCAGCTCTTGTTCAATTGTGTTTTATGGAATGTTGTATAAGTGAAGCCACTCCCAAATAATATGTCAATCCCAGAAACCGAACAGACATCCTAGTCTCGATTCTAATAAGAGCTAGAGTATAAAGAACAGTAGGAATTATTTATCTAACTGGAGCCTGCCGAAAAATGTATACATTTGTTTGGTATCAACACTGTTCCTTTGTGTGGCATTCTATGAAGGAGCCAGGCCACGGAGAAATGATGTAAAAATACTGAATAAGGGGTTGGATGAATGATTTCCAACATTGTTTCCAATAATTCTATATTTATCAAAATAAATCTGTCCTACTGAGCTGTGGTGTTCCTGGTAAAAAATAAGATTCTCTGCACGGTTTGAACAAGACTGAGCAGTGCCCTGATTTTGCTGGTTTTGCAATAAGGTTCTCCTTGGAATTATAAACCGACTTCTCTGCTATTAATGTGAGGAGGAGCACATCCTGTGCCACAAACACATTTCTTGCTAGCTTCCTCTGTAGGGATGTGGTCATAAATGCAGATTGCTGGAAGAAGAAGTATTCCAGTGTGTAATTAAAGGACTGTTTTTATATCGGGATGCTTTGATGTAAGACGAACAGGCAAGGAAATTGGTAGATTAGAGCATTTTTCACAATCCAGGTAGTCATGGGTTCCTTGCACATGTGACCACTTCAGGGCAACAGTGATCCGCACTATGTTTTGGCCATCTGCCTGGCTTTTCATCTACTAATCATGAGGTTCCAAGGGTGGTGATTCCTGCTCTGATCCCCACTGAACGGCTATAAAGTTGCGTAAAAGGTCCAGATTTCTGCTCCGGGCCAAAGCTTAATTTTGGCAGAAAGCTATATAATTAAAAAGTTGCATTCATTCTGTACCGGATTCCATTCCCCCCCCCCCCCCTCTGCACAGTAGCAGAAAAATGAGGAAAGTGTCACGTTTTAAAGGGTGAAATATAAAGCTTCTAAGTGAAGAATTCTGTGGGTAAGTGAGCTGGAAAAGTACCTATTAAATTCCAGAGAGGTTGACCTAACCACCTACCCATGGAGGCGGAGTGGGGTGGGGGTGGGGTGAAGATTTCAGGGGGGGGGCTGGAAAAGGATCGCTGGGTTGGTGTGAGAAAAATTGAGTGAGAGACTCGTCTTTTCATTAATTATTCACTTTTTCAGTCATTACGAGGTTAGAAAACATATGACCCTATTTATTCTATGTCCTGAATGTGGTTAATACTTGCTGGAATTGTGGAAACTAATGAGAAGAAACTAGGCATGAATTCTGTGAAAAAGAGAAAGATTTCTAGATAGTTTTCAATGGATATATTTACAGGGGTCTTCATATTATTATTATTACTATTATTATTATACAATTGTATCACAGCGGCCAGTTGTTTCGCCGGATTTGGCATTGGTTACTAATCGGGCTCCACCCAGGGGCCTAGGACGTCGTCACGTATTTTCGTAATATGTGTGCAGATCCAAGCAGTGCGGCTTTTTGCATTTGACTGATGGTGATTTTGTCAATTTTTAACTGTTTCAAATGTAATTCCAGTGCTTTTGGAATAGCACCCAGTGTGCCGATTACCACTGGAATTACCACTGGTTTGTGCCATAGTCATTGAATTTCGATTTTTAAGTCCTGGTATTTTGCGATTTTTTCATGTTCCTTCTTGGCGACCCTGCTATCACCTGGTATTGCGATGTCTATGATTGTGACCTTAGTTTTCTCAACCAGTGTGATGTCTGGTGTATTATGCGCCAGTATTTTGTCCGTTTGTCCCACAAGATCTTGACCATCTGATTTTCGGTGACTTTTTCAGGCTGATGTTCCCACCAGTTTGTTGCTGTTTTAATATTATAATTTTTGCACAAATTCCAATGGATCATTGTGATACTGAATTGTGCCGCAATTTATAATCAGTCTGCGCGATTTTTTTACAGCAGCTGAGTATGTGATCAACAGTTTCATCAGCTTCTTTGCAAAGTCTGCATTTGGCATCATCAGAGGATTTTTCAATTTTGGCCTTAATGGCATTTGTGCGGATAGCTTGTTCTTGTGCAGCCAGGATTAGTGACTCTGTTTCTTTCTTTAATGTACCTGTTGTTAACCATAATCAAGTTTGTTCACTGTCCACTTTATCTTTTATTTTTTCCAGAAATTGGCCATGCAGTGCTTTGTTCTGCCAACTCCCCATTCTTGATTTTATCACATCTTTTCTGTATTCTTGTTTCGTCTGTTGGGCCTTCAGTAGATTTTTGTTCTTTACTTTGATTAATAGATGTTCTTGACTTTCTTTTAAATAATCAGCCAGTGCATGTTTTTCTTCTTCAACTGTTTGCTTCACTTGTAATAATCCTCTGCCACCTGATTTTCGTGACAGGTATAGTCTATCAGTATCACCACGTGGATGTAAACTGTAGTGCATTGTCATTAGTTTCCTGGTTTTTCGGTCCACAATGTCCAAATCAGCTTGTGTCCAGTTAACTATACCAGCTGTGTATCTTATAACTGGTATTGCCCAGGTATTTATGGCCTTGATTGTATTTCCACCATTCAATTTAGATTTCAAAATTTTCCTAACTCTGTTGGTGTACTCTCGCCTGACAATAGTTTTTACTTCTCCATGCTTGATGTTATCCAACTGCAGAATGCCTAAGTATTTGTAGGCTTCATTTTCTTTGCATTTAATTAATTGGCCATTGGGCATTTCAATTCCCTCACATGCAGTGATTTTGCCCCTTTTTATGGATACAGTGGCGCATTTTTCCATGCCAAACTGCATTGAAATATCGGTGCTGAATACTCGGACTGTGTTTGTCAATGATTGGATTTCTATTTCTGACTTTCCATAGTTTCAAATTATTATTATTAATGTTATTATTTTAAAAAGAGCCCATATTCTGAAAAGGGCTGCTTGAGAGTATACGATAAACATCTATTAAAAGAAACGTTGATACCCAGTAGTTAATGGGACTTACATTTACCTTCTCGTCCATCATCCTTGGCATAGCTGGCCTAAGCATTTGTCTCTTTGACATTCAATTAAACTTGTCTCCCGCGCTGGTTGTCGTGGGGTCTGGTAGGAAAGCCAGTGGCCGGCTATCTGGCTTCGGCTTCCTGTGGTCTGTCAAAAACCCGAGTGGCTGGAAGCTGGCCAGCCGCTTAGGCCTAAATCAAATTGCTTGCGAGAGTTTATTGGAATCTGGCATTTGGTAAGCTTTCCCCTCTGCCACAGATGGCCGCCGGACAAAACCGGGAACCTCTGGCCCGGCTCTGTAGGCAGAGTACGGCCCCCTTCCTCAGCAGGGAGGCTCCCAGCCTCCTCCTCCTCCCTGGCTGCCTCTGTGCAAGTCTCCCTTGCCTGCAGGCTGCCCAGATCTCCAATCCAAACTTGTCACTTTGCTTCTGCTCTGCTTATGTAACCCATCTGCCTTTTCTGCCCCTCTATTGCATCACCCAGTCGGGTCCCTGGTATCTTTATTATCTTGGCCAGAGCCGGTTTTTCCTCTTTTGCGCTGAAATCTGTAGGGCGAGCCTTCCTCGCCTCATCTAAACCCGAGAGTGCTGCATTTCTAGGGAAATGAATGGATCTCGTTCTCTGCCCGTGACCCGTCAAAAGCGCGGAGGACAAAATCGCGCTCGACGAAAGCGCGCATGTGACGTCATCACAGCGCGACGAAAAAAATTAAAAATTGAAATAAAATTAAAATTAAAGCAAGCCGATTCACATAAAGGTAAGGGTTAGGTTTAGGTTTAGGTTAAGGGTTAGGGTCAGGTTTAGAGTGTTAGCGTTAGGTTTAGCGTTAGGTTAAGGGTTAGCGTTAGGTTTAGCGTTACGTTAACGGTTAGGTTTAGGGTTAGGTTTGGGGGGTTAGGGTAAGGTTTTCGCTTTCTTTTTACATTTTTCGATCACAGCGCGATGTTTTCGTCGCGCTGTGATGACGTCAAATGCGCGCTTTCGTTGAGCGCGATTTTGTCCTCCGCGATTTTGTGGTGGAACCTCTCTGCCCTAGCCAGGTTTTCTTCCTCGTCATGCCTCAAGAACATCACTCAAGACAATTGAAACGGCCGCACGTGCATTCTTGTCTTTATTCTACAAAAGCACAGAGGACACCGAATAATAGCACAACATTTTATTTGGTCCAACAAATGCATTAAGGTGCTGCGTGTTATATTCACGTTGAAGAGCTTTGGTGCACATGTAACGTAGATGTTCAAACAAGACGACAAAAGTTCTGTTGAAACAAGTGGGAATTTCCCCCCTCTTGCTCTGAGCGAGGCTGCGGGATAAGGTGAAGTGAGGAACAGGAGAAGCTGCCTTTGCTGACCTGGCCCATCGGTCTCAGGGTGGGTCCCGGACACGCTGCTCCCAGCCTTTTCCTTCCACCCGTGAAGATCCTGCCACTGAGTTACAAACCCTGAACTGAGATTGTGCCAAATCTCCCTTCGGGAGGAGGAAACGTCGAAAGTGTGCGTGAAGAGCTAATGTCCCCCAAACACAACAAATTCAGTGTTTGGCCCTGCACATTCACAATTTGCTTTTGGAAATGTTGGGGAAATTAATTGTAAGGCTTGGAAATGAGCTGCGTGAAGTTTGAAACGGCCTTGGCATTATAGGATTTGGCCCCGGGGGGCAGTTGTTAGGAAGCCTGGCCTTCTGATGTAAGTGGAGTGTGTCTGCATACGTACAACCAACGTCACATGATCCAGCTTCCTGGGGAATTCTCAGAATTATTTTTCCAGTCCAAGGTAAATAATTTGCACCAGGAGAGAAAGCATCCCACATTTCCCCCCCTTAACAGTTGGAGAAAACAAGCTGTCCCAATCCTGCCTTTGGCTAACCCGGTGGCTTTCCAAATTACGGGCTGGTTTCCTTGCCAATTTCAGGATGGACCAAAACAGGAAATCACTAGCTGGACCATGTATTTGGCTTCTTTTATTAGTAGGGAAAAAAATATTCACCCTGTTTTGGAGCCAGGGAGGATTTATTGGCTGTGCCATCTTTGCAACAGATGGAAGTCTGGCAATGACCTCACTTTGCTTTGGGTTGTTGCCAGCTGTGGTTTGCTGCTGGCTTCTAAGCAACCAGGCACAGCTGGCCATTGCGCGCTGGCTTGGCCTCCATCTTTAGCCCCGACCTCTGGTCCAGAAGGTGGCTACACCGGGGTCAAATGCTCTCCTGTTGGCAGCTACTGACCACAAACTCAGCGCCCAGTTTCCCTCCCCTTCTCTTGCATAGCAAGAGAATCTGGTGATTCTCTCCAGGCTTAGTTTCATGATAACAAACTTGACTTATTTTACTAGGGCTTTACTCAGCCCTCCAACCCCACACTACCCATTCGTTCAAGGCACTGCAGCCTGCTCTCGCGAATAAACTATTGCAGGCTGAATGTACCCAGGACGCTGGATCCATATATTGCGAGCATGTTGGGTAAGCCAGTTTTGTATCCCTTTGGTAGAAATAATCCGTTCTGATTTCATTTGAGAAACCCCAGAAACCTATTTGATAATGTTTGGCAAGAACAGTGGCAGAACTCCGATCAACCCCGATTATTTAAGCAATTATCCTCCGGCCTAGTACTGCACTGCTGCAGGCTGTCTAAATTTCTGGAGGCTGCCAGATCGCTTCGCCTGCAGACCCCCCAGAACCAAGAGCATCTGAGATAAGCCTACAAGGAAAGTAAATTGACGGGGGGGGGGGGCAGGGTTTAAATGAGTCCAACTTTTTAAAAAAGCTAAGAGCACGGAGTTGTACCGATATAAAAAAAAAACAACACCTAACATCTTTGAAAAAAAATTGACATACAAACAATAGTTAAAACTAGACTGGTAGGCCTGGAGATCATTTGGGGATGGTTCACATTTGACACGTTTACACACATCTAGATCTGGGGAAGGCAATCTAGCCACCAAAGCCGGGTAAATAAATAAACCATGTGTGGCAGCTTCTTGTCTGAAGGTCGCTTTCTCACCATCCCACCTAGGAGGAAAGGCTGCCCCCTAAATTTTATCCCATCTTGCTTTATTCCCCTCTTCTGCGAAATGAAGCTGCTGCCACAGGTTGAGTCCAATGCGCCCCTGGAGGTCCTGCGGGCCACGGTTTCCTTCTTGACGGGTGGGGCAGGAGGCGAAGAAGAACTCGGGGGGTGTCCACGGCGGTGGAAGGAGGACAGAAGCAGCCGCTCCTTCTCAGATGGCGAGCTCTCGGCTCAGCTCAGAGTGGGCCGAAGGCAGGCCTTTGTCGGCGGCTGACGGGGACTGCTGTGCCCCCTGCCCTTCTTCGCTATGCTGGAGCCCATAACCGAAATAGATGGCAAAGCCTGAGAAAAGAGACAAAACTTCCCAGGGTTAAGAGCAGGTCCGGCCGATTGGGGGAGTCACCACATTGGGGGGAAGGTTCTGCGCCAGGCGGCCCTTGCAATCGGGCAGCGGCGAGGGTCTTACCGATGGCCATCCAGACAGCGAAGCGGGCCCAGGTCCCAGCATCGAGCTGCATCATGAGATAGATGTTCACCAGGATGCTGAAGAGGGGGAGCAACGGCAGGCCAGGCACCTGGAAAGGAAGAGGAGACCAGTTGGGAGAGGCCAAGGGAGAGGGGCGGGGCCAGCCAGTGTGGGAACTTGGCTTGAAGGCAGGCCTTTGAGGGGACAACCGTCCAGCTCTCCTGCTCCTTTGGCAAGGGAGGAGGCTCCGGAATAAGGCAACTCCTCTCCATCCCACACAGGGCCCCCCCCTGAGGAAGAGCCGGCCAGAGGTCTTACTTTGAAAGTGAGGCGTGTCTTGCTTTCTGGCTGCCTCCAGATGACGGCTGTGCCAGCGAGCAAAATGCCCAGGAGAATGACACAGGCAATGACCCAGCCGACGCTGCCCTCCAGGAGGGCTTCCCACTCATGGGCCAGGATGCCACACAGGGCAGTGATCGTGACAGCTGCAAGGAAAGGAGACCGAAGGGAAGGAAGGATTAGGCACGTTAGAGCGTTTCCCACGCCTGAGAAAGCCCTCCGCCTGTGAAATCTCAACCCCGGAATCCTGGAACGTGATTCTGCTCTCTTCCTGCTCTCCTCTTGCAAAGGAGCCAAGTCCGGCCAGTTGCTCACTCTGGTCGCCTCTGGAAGTCCCCCCCCCCCGTCTCAGCCACTGGCGCCCTCAACTGCAAGTCAGCCAGGGCGCCCAATTTCCCCCTCTCCCCAATAATCCTACCGACGGCCGTGGTGCTGATGTAGACGATGCGCCCTGAGACATGGGTTGGGTTGTCCTCGGCGGGGGAGAAAAGACTCCTGCAGCTGAACTTCTCTTTGAACGCGTTCTGGCCATCGCCGACCGTGGAATTAATGGTCATCTTTTCTTCTTCGCTTCCGTTGATCTCGAGCATTTCCAGATCTTTGGAGAACCTGAAGAGCTCAGGTTGGTATCTGTCAGGAAAGCAAGAATTCCTGATTAGTCCTTCTGCAAACCAGGAGTCCTGGAAGAACAAAAACGTGGAAGGCCGGGTCTCGTTTCTCAACCTTCTCAGCTGTAGCTTCTCCAGTTCTGCACTACAATAATCACCCCCTTGCAAAGCCTGCCTGCCTATCATCTAAGCTGCAAGGGACCAGCACCTAGAGATCAGCTCTTTTCCCACCTGAGGATGAGCACGCAAATAGCCACCAGGGAGTAGGCCAACAGCGTGCCGATAGACATCAGGTTGACCAAATCCTTCAGCTCAAAGAGAAACGCCATCAGGGCTGTAAAAGAAGGGAAACTGTTAAAAATCTCTGTCTGGATTGATTTTTTTTTTCAGAATATGTTATAAAGGTGTAATGTTATTGGAGGTTTATTGAAATTGCGAATGAATGCCAGTAGGTGGTTGTGTCTTTAAATACAAATGATTTCAGATAAAAGCAGGCTTAAATAATTGTAGTTAAATACGCCCCTCAGAGAGGGTTCGCAATTTGGGAGTCCTCCTGGATCCACAGCTGACGTTAGAACATAATTTGTCAGCTGTGACCAGGAGGACCTTTGCCCAAGTTCGGCTGGTGCACCAATTGCGACCCTACCTGGACCGGGAGGCCCTTCGGATAGTCACTCACGCCCTCGTGACCTCAAGACTGGATTACTGTAACGCGGTCTACATGGGGCTGCCCTTGAAGAGTGTTCGAAGACTTCAGTTAGTCCAGAACGCAGCCGCGCGAGCGATTGTGGGTGCACCTAGGTACACCCACGTTACACCTATCCTCCGCGAGCTGCACTGGCTGCCCATTGGTCTCCGGACACGCTTCAAGGTGCTAGTCGTTACTTCTAAAGCCCTTCATGGCATCGGACCTGGGTACCTGAGAGACCGCCTCCTGCCAATTACCTCCCAAAGATCGATTCGATCACACAGAATAGGCCTTCTCCGGATCCCATCTGCCAGCCAATGTCGGCTGGCGACCCCCCGGGGGAGAGCCTTCTCTGTTGCAGCTCCGGCCCTCTGGAACGAGCTCCCCGTGGAGATCCGGACCCTTACGACCATTCCGGCCTTCCGTAAAGCCACTAAGTCCTGGCTGCTCCGGCAGGCCGGGGGCTGTTGAAGTATCCAGCCCCACGGTAATCTATGAATGTTGTTGTATTTTAAATTTGTTGTTTGTCTTATTTATTCCCTTTCCCCTTTTTATTGTAAGCCGCCCGGAGTCCTCCAGGAGTGGGCAGCATACAAGACTAATAAACTATAACTAACTATAACTATAAATGAGAATTGTGGTACCTTGGTAGTAAAATATATAAAGATTTTTAATTTAAAATGTACAATTCAATATGAATGAAGCATAAGTAATGATCGTGGAAGAAATGCACGAAATGTATTTGTAACCAATCGACACGCTTTCTACAAGATGTAATGAAGGATGATTCTTTTTTTGTGTTTTTGTTCAATTAAAACAATAAAAAAAGGCAAAAGATTTATACGATCTGAAGAGAAAACAGAATGGTAGACCTGCCTGGAAACACAAAAATATTGGACAAAAATTTGGAAAACGGGTGCAAGAAATTACAGGAGAACAGATAAAATACAAACCCGAAATCTTCCTACTGGGAATAATCAAAGAGAAATATACAAAGAAAATTAAGTACATATGAACACATCTGCTAACTACAGCTAGAATAGCATTTGCCCAAATGCTGGAAACAAAATAATACCCCCTCGGACGAATTAGTGATTAAAAAAAACTTTGGATTGTGCAGAGATGGACAAATTAACACTGAAATTAAAAGATAAAGAAGAGTCGGGATATTATGAAATTTGGAACAAGTGGTACAAAGGGCTGCAAAACAAGAATAAAATTAAGCCAAAAAACAATATATATATATATATAAATATATATAGAACTGGGTATAAAGGTGTGTAAATATAGAAGCGAAATATTATATACGTGTACAGGTATGATGACATAACAATGTTGATGTAATGACTGTAAGGTGTTGTCGAAGGGAAAAAATAATAAAATAAAATCTGCTTTAAAAAAAATAAGTGGGGTGAAAAGACCCATTAATGGACGGATACCTGCAATGATGCCCGAGACGACAGTGGCCACCAAGGGAGTCTTGGTCCGGGCGTGAACCCGGAAGAGGAATCGGAAGAGCAGTCCGTCTTCAGCCATAGCATAGATCACTCGCGGCATGGGGAACATGGATCCCAGCAAGCTGCAGGGCGGAGAAAGAGAGCAGAAGCCATTGGTGGCCTCTGGCGTTTCTCCACTTGTCCTTTTTAGGATGGGAGTGGCGGGGGGGCAGGCCTCTCAATGAACCAAGGGATTTGCCCCTTTTTCCAAAAATGCTTGCTCATGGGCCAACATCTCCTTAAAAGGCCCTTCCTCAACTTCTGGCTTTCATGGTTTAAGCAGCAACTTTTAGGAAGAGGAATTCCTCTCTGGTAGCCTCTCACACCCATAGAGCCGAGGTGGCGCAGTGGTTAGGGTGCAGTACTGCAGGCCACTTCAGCTGACTGTTATCTGCAGTTCGGCGGTTCAAATCTCACCGGCTCAAGGTTGACTCAGCCTTCCATCCTTCCGAGGTGGGGGAAATGAGGACCCAGACTGTGGGGGCAATATGCTGACTCTGTAAACCGCTTAGAGAGGGCTGCAAGCCCTATGAAGCGGTATATAAGTCTAACTGCTATTGCTATTGCTACATCCTTCAGACATACGTTCATCTTCTGCGCAGGTAAACTCTCCTTCAAACCACAGAATCCCGTTGGGTTTTCCCCTCAGACCTCTCAACTGCCATCACATTCCCTTACCCCTTTTTCTTCAAAAATGGCCTGTTTAAAACCCAGGTTGATTGGGTGTCAGTGCTTAAAAAGCATTGTTCTGAGCTCAAGAAGAGCATAAGACGCACCGGAGTATAAGACGCACCAAGGTTTTGAAGAGGCAAATTTTTTAAAAAAGAATTTTTGCACTGTGCAAACATCCCAAAAACAGCCCGTTTTTCGCAAAAATGGGCCCATTTTCTTTTTTTAAAAAAGGGCATGGATAGCTTTTAGGAGACTTGTAAAGAGCTCCTGGGGGGGGCAAAAACGAGCAAAAAACGGACCATTTTTCACTCATTTCTGCCCTCCCCAACCCCCAGGAGCACTCTGAAAGCCTCCTAAAGGCTATGCACGGCCATTTTGGGGAAAAGGTGGGGCTTCGGGAGGCAAAAAAATGCTGTATTCAGTCTATAAGACGCACCCAGCCTCTTTTTTGAGGGAAAAAAGGTGCGTCTTATACTTGGAAAAATACGGGTAATAACCAAGTCTCCTGTCAGTCACCTTGACGAGACAGGTATAAATCCCGCCAGCCAAGTGGTGAGGACTTCTGGCTGAACTGAGCCACTTCCCTTCATTTCTCTTACCTTGTAGAGAGGGCACAGAGGGAGCCGATGGCCACCACGTAGCGGGCGGGCTCCCAGCCCACGACCTTGAAGGCATCGGGCAACGGGCTCTCTTTATCCACCAGGAAATAGGGAACCATCAAGGTCAAGGAAGCCGAAACGCCAAAATAGGCCACAAAGCAAATGATGAGGGAGATGATGATGCTGATGGGGATTGATCGCTGAGGGTTCCGTGCTTCCTCACCTGCAGAAGAACGGGGGCGGAGGGGGGACGTGCAGAACAGTGGTGAGTTACGACCGGTACACCCCGGCACAGGCGTACCAGTGCCTGCTGGGAGCACTGGCAGAGCCCTCATCAGAGCTTTCCCCAGACTCCACGACTGGCCATGTCCGTCCTGACTGTTAGCTTACTGGATCCAGCCTGGAACCGGCCCAGTTAGCACCCCGAGGAGAGCGCCGAAGAACGGCCTTGCCTTCCCACCAGCCCTTCCGCCTCCTCCTCCTCCTCCGAAGCGCTACTTTACCTGTGGTGGCGATGCAGTCGAATCCAACGAAGGCGTAGAAACAGGTGGCAGCCCCCGAGAGGACTCCCTGGAAGCCAAAGGGGAAAAACCCTCCATTGCCAAAGCGGACCCTGTGGGAGGAGGCAGGCAGGCCGATGAGGGCAGGAGGAAAGTGGTCTCCTCCAATGTTCCCTCTAATTTTTTTTCAGGGTGAGCGGAAAAGTATAGTGTTTGAGCGGCACAGTTTCATGCCTGAGCACCTAAGAGAGCAACAGTTTGAACTTCTGTCTCGTCTGCTGGACATTTGCGCAACATTCCAAGCGCCAAGCACCAATTGTGAGCGAGGTTTCAGCCTGATGAATGCCAGGCATGAAAATGTGCTACTCAAACACTATACTTTTCTGCTCACCCTGAAAAAAAAAAGACTTCTGCTCAGCTTTTAGATCATTAGACTGGCTAGAGAGAGACATGGCACCAACAGGTCCTGGGTCCTGGCATTTTGCAGGCAACCTGTCCTCTCACATTCCTTTGGAATGCAACCCATCACATTTGAATTAGATTTTACCAATTATCCTATTAAAAGATAATCCTATTATTCTAAAATATGACTAACTCGATATTAAAAATGTAAATATTTAATGCTGATAAATAATAGCAGTAATTGTTATTTAGTATGATTAAAATCAGTATTGATATATCAATATATCTATCAAAATTGACAATAAACACTAAAATAACAATACAAATATATAATGTGGAATATAAATGTAATAAATATAATATATAAATACAACATAAATGTAATAAAATAATTCATCATGAAACTCTCCCCCTTTAAAGTAATAAGATCAATTAAATAGTCTAGCAAGTTTGGACAATATGCTATATGTTATGTTACTTAAGAATATATATGCCTCAGAATCAGATACAACATCCACATCATTTCCAACTGAGTCAATAAAATGATATGCCATGCCAAAACTATTTTAAATAAAGATATGAAATTAATCAAGTATTGCATTTATTTTTCAAAATGAATGTACAATTGTTTTTATTATTTAAGTTTTGTACCCTATCTTTTCTAACTAACGTTAACTTTAAAAAGATGTTACATCAGACTACAATACAAGTAATTAAATGAAGACTAAAATAAGTGTTTTGGCATATTGAGCTTTTTATATTTCTTTCTAATATTTCTTCCTTAGTTGAGAACTTCCTCCTCAGCTTACTTACGCATTAACTGTTTGTTGCTTTTATGGTTTATTCATTCACTGCTCCATCTTCAGTTTTTTTCACAGGGGGCAGGGCTTCCTTCCTTCCTTCCCTCCACTCCTTTGGCCACCAATTTTGATCCAACTCTCTCTCTCTCTCTCTCTCTCTCTCACACACACACACTCTCACACACACTCACACACACACACACACACACACACACACACACACACACACAGAGACACGTGTTCTTTGGGGGGGTTGAATTACTCCGCCTCACTGCGCAAAGTCGGCTCAGCATGTGTTCGGCCCCTGCTTACGCTGAATCAAATCTGCAGCCGGCGGGACCATTTCAAAGCTGCCAGTCCTCTTGCTCCTTCTCCTTCACCGGCAAAGCAGCGGCGGTGGTGCCTCCCCCTTCGCTCGGAGCACCTCAGCTGGGCTCTGGGTTACCCCTGCCGCCGCCTCCACCTCCGCCGCTTTCCTACTAGCTCCCGCGGCCTCAAAAGCACGGCAGAGGAGGAAGGGGGAGGGATAACGCGGGGGCCAGCTCAGGTGCTCCGCGTGGAGAGAGAGGCACCACTGCGGGAGCTTTGCTGGTGAAGGAGAAGAAGCAAGAGGACTGGCGGCTCATCAAAACAAGTCTGGGGAGGTCCTTTGCAGGCGGCCAGTTCTGCCTGCAAAGGACTTCTCCACGTTTGCTTTGGTAGAAAGCTCTGCGCGGCAGTTAGAAAGCTCTGCGCGGAGGTTTCTAGCGACGTGCGCGGCCGCGCACGCGCGCACCTTAGAGGGAACAGTGGTCTCCTCCAGGGGCAGCCCTTCTAACTGGCTGCGGCTGCTGCTTTCCCTTCGGCCATTAACACAGATACACACACACACACACACACACCAAAAGAAAACCTGTAGCAGCAGATGCTACCCTGGAGCAAGGAGAATTGGGGTGGGTGAGTGGGGGTGGCCAGCCTCCAGCTCCCCTTCTGGAAAAGCTAAGAGGGAGCCACGGCTCGGGAGGGGGGGTCCCGTACTTTTGTCCGGACTCCAAGAGGGTTTCCGTGCGGTTCTGACAATCTTCCGCGGACAGGTTCCAGTTCTTGACGTCTCCTTTCACAAAACCCGCAACGATGACAAAGCTGAGCACCAGCAAGTTGATGGCCGTGAAGATTTTATTCACCAGGGCAGATTCGCTCACTCCGAAGGACAGTAGGCCTGGAAGCCAAAGAAGAAAAGACCGGGGCCTGTGGTTGCTCCTCGGAGGGAAAGGGGGGGAAGGTCTCCGGGTTTTAAGCTTTCCTCCGGAGGGCAGAAACAGGCCAGGCAGGTTAAAACCCCTGCTTCTGTGCCCTCCTGGCACCTGTTGCCTCATGCCATTCTGTTCTGCCGGCTCTATTGTGCTTTGGGGGATGTGGGCCCTTCCTGCAGCTGTACCCAAGCTGCGACTTGGCACCTTCCTGGCTATTGTTAATGACCAACATCGGCACATTCTGTTGGCCTGAGTGGTAGCAGCAATTACCATATTTTTCAGAGTATAAGACGCCCTTTTTTCCCACCCAAAAAGAGGGTGAAAATTTGGGTGCGTCTTATACACCAAATGTAGCCCCAGCTAGCCACCCCCCCTTGACCTCTGCCACCCAGCAATTTGCAGCAAACAGCCTGTTTCAGTTTCAGCTTTAGCACAGCCTGATTAGGACAAGCAGCTGACAGTCGGTTGGATCAGCTTCCCAACCATCAGCTGTTTCAGGCTGCAGGGATTGCAATTGCCTATTGCTGCCTCCCAGTTTTCACCTTCGCACCCCATTTTTGGCCTCTGCGCGCGCTGTTTTTGACCTCTGCGTGCCCCATTTTCCTTCCATTCTGATCCCCACCACCCAGAGTTGGCAGAAAATGGGGCATGGGGAGTCCGAAAAGGGGGCATGTGGAGGCGGCAACAGACTATGGCAATCCCCGCAGTCTGAAACAGCTGATCGTTGATCCAACCGACAATCAGTTGCTTGTGCGAATTGGGCTGTGCTGAAGCTAGAACAGGCTGTTTGCTGCAAGGAGGCAGCAAATTGCTGGGAGCCAGAGGCAGATTTTTCTTTTTCTTGTTTTCCTCCCCAAAAGCTAGGTGGATCTTATACTTCGGAGCGTCTTATACTCATACGGCACTTCCTGAGCACCCAAGAGCCTCATGGAATTGGATCAAACGGCAATCCAGCCGCATCTTTGAAAGGCCAGGTGGTGTCAACCTGTGCAGGATGGAAGACACAGCACAGCAACCGGAAAGCTTGCCAATTTCCAGACACGGTCCAGTTCAGCTCTCTGCTCCGGCCGCAGCCAATCAGCCAACCTTGTGGAGACCAACACCACCCTCCCGCTGATTCCCAAGGAATGCCGGCCCTGCTATCATCCTCCTCTCTCATGGCCCACGTACATCCCTTGTCGACTGGCTGATCATTAATGGGTTCCTCTGGGGGCAGCCAAGGTAGGAGGTCAATGTCGCTGAACCTTGGCAAGTCGAAGTCTACCCATCTTCCACCTGCCAAAGTCGAGAAACTCCGCAGTGGAAGATCAATGCGCGAAGCACATTTTTCTCCTTCCTGCCGTGAGTCTCCCATCGCTCCGCTTTGCTTGTTTAAAACGTTTACACAGCTGCCCATCTTATATCAAACTCTGCATCAGGGTTATGAAAAAGG
The DNA here is from genome assembly GCF_051295495.1 of Thamnophis sirtalis. Classification (NCBI taxonomy): domain Eukaryota; kingdom Metazoa; phylum Chordata; class Lepidosauria; order Squamata; family Natricidae; genus Thamnophis; species Thamnophis sirtalis. The sequence goes on along the minus strand of NW_028261393.1, from coordinate 54,358,136 downwards.
AGGAAAAACAAGCTCCGTGCCAGGCATATGTTTTATAAAAATCCATGGGGCCCCCAGGCACATCCTACAAGCAGCATTGCTGTGCAATTGATGTTCTATACATTTCTGTTTTCTTAAGATTGAATCAATTTGTACAGCATCTTGAGAGGCTTCACAGCATTACCTTCTTAAACAAACAGGCCAGCTCTGCCCTGGATGACTTCCAGGGGTGGGTTCCTGCCAGCTCTAAGCTCGTCTATAGAAGAGGTTCCACAAATCTACAGTGCCGTTTAGAACCGGTTCCAGCTCCCTCCCCTCGCCCGACCGCACATCATCAAGATGAAGAGCGAGAGGAGGAATTCTGGGAGTTGAAGTCCACAAGTCTTAAAGCTGTCAACTTTGAACACCCTGGGTTTTTTTTTCTAAAGGGTTAGGGGTGCAAGGGTCTTGTAACTTGACAGCTTTAAGACTTGCATGCTTCAAATGCCAGAGTTCCTGAGCCAACTTGACTGGAGGAGGAATTCTGGGAATTGAAGTCCACAAGTCTTAAAGCTGTCAAGTTTGAACACTCCTGGGGTTTTTTTTCCTAAAGGGTTAGGGGTGCAAGGGTCTTGTAACTTGACAGCTTTAAGACTTGCACACTTCAATGCCAGAGTTACTGAGCCAATATGACTGGAGGAGGAATTCTGGGAGTTGAAGTCGACAAATCTTAAAGCTGTCAACTTTGAACACTCCTGTTTTTTTTTCTAAAGGGTTAGGGGTACAAGGGACTTGTAACTTGACAGCTTTAAGACTTGCACGCTTCAATGCCAGAGTTCCTGAGCCAACATTTTGGTTGCTAAGCAAGAGCGTTGTTAAGTGAGTTCTACCACATTTTACAACTTGGCCACGCCTACCCGGTCACATGACTGCCAAGCCACTCCCACCCAGCCACATGGCCGGCAAGCCACTCCCACAAAGCAGGCCACACCTACAGAAGAGGTTCTAAAAAAAATTGAAACCCACCACTGATGACCTCCCCCACTGGCTGAGAGGGAGCCCCTGCCCGCCTGAGCCCCGCCGGTTGGCAAGGCAGGTTGAGACGCCTCACCTGTGAGCAGCAGCACCAAGAAGAGGGCGAAGAAGTCGGGGTACTCAGCCAGCACGTTCTCCAGGTGCAAAGCTGTGTGGTTCCGGAAGAAAGTGGAGATGTGGCCTCCAATGATGTGGTCGAAGGTGGAACTCCAAGCCCGAGCCACACTTGCTGTCCCTGACGGTGCAAAACGGCATTTTCATGAATTCAGGCATGTCTGCCAGGCAGGATTGGAAGGGACTTTCGTCCCTTCTCAGGAGCAGAGGATGGTGGAAGGGCTCAAAAGACCCCCCCTGGCCCTTAACGTTGGAGGGATGCCGCCTCCTTCCCAACCCAGCAGCAGCCACACACACACAACACTCCATGCTTACATGCTCAGTGCATGCCCAGCATGCCTGGGGACATGCTTAACCAACTCGGCAAAAGGCCTACTGTGGTGAATGAGTTAGCGTGTCATGTAAACTCAGCCCAATGGCTCAGTTTCTGCCTAGCCCTCGATGGGGGTTACCTGGTTTGGGGAATGAAACCACTGCAAGAAACCCACCAAGCTCACCAAGGACCCCCCTCAGTTTCCGGTTCACCTGTGCAAACTCAAGACAATGGGTTATCCCAACCCGCAGCTCCGACACATTGAGTGAAGCTGGATGGACAAAGCAAAGGAGAAGGATTCTGTTGTTGAACAGCTTCTGCCGTGTTTGATCAGGTCCCTTTCAACCCAGAACACCTGGGGAGCCAGAAGACCATTTTAAAGCTGCGGTTCGAATCATTTTTTTGTCAGGAACCATTCACAAGTGCACTAAAACAGTGTTTCTCAACCTTGGCAACTTGAAGAGGTCCGGACTTCAACTCCCAGAATTCCCCAGCCAGCATTCGCTGGCTGGGGAATTCTGGGAGTTGAAGTCCAGACCTCTTCAAGTTGCCAAGGTTGAAAAACACTGCACTAAAAGATGCGAGTCCTTTCCTTAGCTATCATCCAATCCCAACTCATAACAGTTGGGAGCAGAGGTGGGTTCCTACCAGTTTGCACCAGTTCGGTAGAACCGGTTCGTCAAATCTACCGAACCGGTTAGAAGAGGTTCCACCAGTGGACCCGGAAAGCAGGCCACACCTACAGAAGAGGTTCCAAAAAATTTTGAAACGCACCACTGGCACGCGCGCGCACACACACACACACACACAGACTCACACAGAGAGAGAAAGAGAAAGAAAGAAAGAAAGAAAGAAAGAGAAAGAAAAAGTGAAAGAGAGATGAAAGAAAAAAAAAGGAAAAAGGGACAGAGAGACAAAAGGAAGGAAAAAAAGATAGAGATGGTTGGTTGGTTGGTTGGTTGGTTGGGTTGGTTTGGTTGGTTGGTTGGTTGGTTGGTTGGTTGGTTGGTTGGTTGGTTGGTTGGTTGGTTGGTTGGTTGGATGGATGGATGGATGGATGGATGGATGGATGGATGGATGGATGGATGGATGGATGGATGGATGGATGGATGGATGGATGGATGGATGGATGGATAGATAGATAGATAGATAGATAGATAGATAGATAGATAGATAGATAGATAGATAGATAGAACACCTGGCCGGCAAGCCACTCCCACCAGGTCACATGGCCGACAAGCCACTCCCACAAAGGAGGCCACACCCACAGAGTAGGTTCGAAAAGTTTTTGAAACCCACCACTGGTTGGGAGGACACTCAATTTTGGGGGTCCAGGAAATATTGCAGATCATTCCTAAGCAAGCTTGTCTTGCAACTTTGATGAGTTGGTTTTGGGGCATATTTGCCGGACTATCTAAGGAAAAATCCCATAGAAGAACCCATCACAACTCAGGGATGACTTAGCCTACGGGAAGCGTGTTTCCTCGGTTTCATGCTACAAGCAAAACATGGTGTATTCCGCCTTAAGACATTCTCACATCCTCATTCAGCAGATTTTTGCTCCGAGCGGGCGGCTACGGTACCTATCATGTAGGAGAGGATAAGGTTCCACCCTGTGGTGAAGGCCCAAATTTCCCCAACGGTGACGTAGCTGTAGAGGTAGGCAGAACCGGCCTTGGGCACCCGGGCGCCAAACTCTGCGTAGCACAAGCCAGCCAGAACAGAAGAGACGGCCGCAATGAAGAAACAGATCACAATAGACGGGCCAGCCAGATCCTTGGCCACCTCTCCGGACAAGACGTAGACGCCCGCTCCAAGGGTGCTGCCCACTCCTAGAGCAATCAGGTCTACGGTGGAGAGGCAACGGGCCAGCTGAGTTTCCTGCGAGCCCAGGTTCACCGTCCGCTGCCGGATCAGCTTCTTGCCAAAGTTGGTCAAGGTTTTCTTCAGCATCCTGGCAAAGGGTGGCACCACGTCCTGTCTCCCGAAAGGACCTAGCGGAGGAAACCGTAGAGATGGTCAGCCAGCAGTGGGGGAGGAAGGCCTGCAGTCTTCCCAGGGAGCTCAAGACGGGAGATCCACGTCGGCTGTGACCAGGGGGGCATTTGCCCAGGTTCGCCTGGTGCACCAGTTGTGTCCCTACCTGAACCGGGAGGCCCTCACAACAGTCACTCGTGCCCTCGTGACCTCTAGACTGGACTACTGCAACGTGCTCTACATGGGGCAGCCCTTGAAGAGCATTCGGAGACTTCAGCTTGTCCAGAATGCAGCCGCGCGAGCGATAGTGGGTGCACCTCGGTTCACACACGTAACACCCATCCTCCGCGAGCTGCACTGGCTGCCTATTGGTCTTCGGATATGCTTCAAGGTGCTAGTCGTCACTTATAAAGCCCTTCATGGTATTGGACCTGGGTACTTGAGAGACCGCCTGCTGCCAATTACCTCCACTAGACCGATTAGATCCCACAGATTAGGCCTCCTCCGAATCCCATCCGCCGGCCAGTGTCGACTGGCGACTACCTGGAGGAGGGCCTTCTCTGTGGCTGCTCCGACCCTTTGGAACGAACTCCCCGTGGAGATTCAAACCCTCACCACCCTCCAGGCCTTCCGCAAAGCCATTAAAACCTGGCTGTTCCGACAGGCCTGGGGCTAAAGAGCTGTTGCCCCCGTCTCGAATGGTATGACTGCTGTGTGTTTTTAAATTATGCATTGTTATGCTTTGTTTTTTTATTTTTTTGTCTGTACCCCCCCCCCCCTTCCCAGATTTGATTTGTCAGCCGCCCTGAGTCCCCTTCGGGGGAAAAGGGCAGCATATAAATATAATAAATGAATGAATGAATGAAATGATCCAACCCAAGCTTGCAGGTGCCTGGGCTGGGTTACCCCAGCGTAGCTGAGCTGAGTTCCCTCCTTCCAGGGCCAGCTCTGTTGGCAAACACCTCCTGCTCGGCTGAACAGCCTCCTTGCGCCATCTCCGAGTGGAATCGACAGGAATCGTACTCAGGGCATAATGCTGAGAAAGTGCAGTCCAGGAACCCAAAGGTTACTCTAGAAATTATATTTTTAGAGGAGCGGAGATCCAAGGTGACCGGTTGCCCAAATCCACCTATTTGGGAACCCGGATTAAAGGCTACATTTTGGAAAACCCAGAGAGAGCTGGGAACGAGACCGCCATCTTAGGAAAAACGCTCCGGCCAAAGCAGCAGAGGTAGGCAGCTGTGGTTACACATTACACCTCTGTGCATCACAGACTCTGCAGAAGTTAGCAAAGGAAAACAGCCACACACACACCCGCTCCGTCAACTACTCGGGATTAATTGCGTTTACATAAGCTGCTCATTGGAATAAACGGCAGGGAGGCACCTTTCGTTATTAACCGATTGTTTGTTTTGTTTTGCCTTTATTTGTATGCCGCCCTTTTCCCTGGGGGGACTCAGGGCGGCTCACAATTCAAAAGAGGGAGGGGGAGAAGACAAACAATAGACAATACAGCATGTTAAAAAGAAAACACAACAATCGCACAATTCGAGTGGGGCTACAATCTTAACCCCAGGCCAGCCGGGACAGCCAGATCTTTAAAGCGGCGCGGAAGGACTGGAGGGTGGTGAGGGTCCGAATCTCCACGGGGAGTTCGTTCCAAAGGGACGGAGCAGCCACCGAGAAGGCTCTCCTCCGGGTAGTTGCCAGTTTGCACTGGCTAGAAGATGGGATTCGGAGGAGGCCTAATCGATGCGATCGAATCGGTCTAGTGGAGGTAATTGGCAGTAGGCGGTCTCTCAAGTTAACTTGAGAAGCTAACTTCAGTTAACAGGCGACAGGACAAACTTGAGCTAAGCCAGGCTGGACGAGACCCTCGAGCCCATCATCAGACACAGCAGCATGTGACTCGCGGGGCAAGATAAGGCTCCAGGGTGGGATTATGCAGAACGAGTCTCTTCCGCCCACCCACCCACCCACCGATTTTGCCTCGTTTTCATCCTTCCGACTCTCTCGCCAGCGAGTCAGCGGCTCCTGCCATTCAACATGCTACGTACTGGATCTGGCGCGATTTTGGCTTCCTACATCCTGGGAACTCCACCACAGTGCTTTGTAAACCACGGTTTATAACTTAGCCCGATTTGCAAACCTGGCTCGCACTTTACTCATTAGTCAATCCCAATAAGACTGAGTGGCTTTAGCAATATAGCAGTAGACTTATATACCGCTTCATCGGGCTTTCAGCCCTCTCTAAGCGGTTTACAGAGAGTCAGCATATTGCCCCCAACAATCCGGGTCCTCATTTTACCCACCTCGGAAGGATGGAAGGCTGAGTCAACCCTGAGCCGGTGAGATTTGAACCGCTGAACTGCTGATCTAGCAGTAGCCTGCAGTGCTGCATTTAACCACTGCGCCACCTCGGCTCGTATACTTTGGATGTTGCCCCCGAAGGACTGCTTGGACAGTCCATCCTTAACCCTGGGGGGGTGAAAATTTACGCCCCTCAGAGAGGGCTCGCAATTTGGGAGTCCTCCTGGATTCACAGCTGAAACTGGAACATCATCTGTCGGCTGTGACCGGGGGGGGGGGGGGGGGGCTTTGCCCAAGTTCGTCTGGTGCACCAATTGCGGCCCTATTTGGGTCGGGAGGCACTTCTAACGGTCACTCACGCCCTTGTCACCACGAGGCTGGATTATTGCAACGCGCTCTACATGGGGCTACCCTTGAAAAGCGTTCGGAGACTGCAGTTAGTCCAGAATGCGGCCGCGCGAGCGATATTGGGTGTGCCGAGGTACACCCACGTTACACCTGTCCTCCGTGAGCTGCACTGGCTACCAATTGGTCTCCGGACTCAATTCAAGGTGTTGGTTATCACCTTTAAAGCCCTACACGGCTTAGGGCCAGCGTACCTTCGAGACCACCTGCTGCCACATACCTCCCAGCAGCCAGTAAGATCCCACAGATTGGGCCTCCTTCAGATGCCGTCAGCCAAACAGTGTAAGCTGGCGGGCCCTTGGAGGAGAGCCTTCTCTGTGGCTGCTCCGACTCTCTGGAAACAGCTACCCCCGGAGATCCGGACCATACCTTTCCTCGTGGCCTTCAGGAAAGCTGTAAAACTTGGCTGTTCCAGCAGGCCTGGGGGCTGTTGACCTCACTGTTGAGGTCCAGCCCCGATTAGAATGAATGTTATGAGGGTGTTGCTGTTTTTAAACTATTTTCTTTTATCATTATGTGTTTTTTTTCTTATAGTTTTTGTAAGCTGCCCAGAGTCCTTCGGGATTGGGTGGCATATAAATATATTTAATAAATAATAAATAAATAAATAAGAGTTTTAAAAACAGCAACAGCCGCACCTGGGCATGGCAGCTACACCTGCACAGGAAAGAGGGGTGGGTGGGGAACTTAGAAAGGATGGTTTTTGCACCCAGGATTAGATGAAGGCAGAGAGGCAATAGCAATAGCAATAGCAGTTAGACTTATACACCGCTTCATAGGGCTTTCAGCCCTCTCTAAGCGGTTTACAGAGTCAGCATATTGCCCCCCAACAACAATCCGGGTCCTCATTTTACCCACCTCGGAAGGATGGAAGGCTGAGTCAACCCTGAGCCGGTGAGATTTGAACAGCCGAACTGCTGAACTGCAGTCAGCTGAAGTAGCCTGCAGTGCTGCATTTAACCACTGCGCCACCTCGGCTCTTTAGCAACAAGCCAACACCAGTCCAGGAGCTGCTTGTCCTCTCCAGAAGGTGACAGCTCCCTCTTTGGTGTCCGAGCGCATCCTGGTTTGAATGTCAAGCATGGAATTCCTGCTCAGGAATTCTGCTTTCCTAATGTGGCCTAGACGGAGGGTCTTTATTAAAACAGGCAGAGTCCTGGGCAACAGGTTGGGGAAAGAGAGGGAGGAAGGGCTCGCGGCTTTCCATCTTTTGCTGGCTTCCGATCAATGCAAAGGTGCCACCGGCTTAGCCCATCCGTCAGCTGATGGATAGCTTTGTCCAAAGGGAGAGGCGGCCAAGGCAGGCGCCTCTGCCCTCTCTCTGTCCAGAGTGATGGGCAGGGGAGATGAATGACCATCTCTTCCCTTTGCTGCTGGGGGTGGGTGGGTGGGAGATCATTTCAGGCGTCCTGAAGGAGCTGAGCCATCAGGGTTACACTTCAGGGGAGGGGAAGCCGGATCTCTTTAGTGAGCCAAAAAAATATTTTTTTAAAAAAAAAATCAGATGAACAAGATCCGGAAAAACCGCAACAATTCCAAGATGCCGAAATCCGTTTCAAAATGAAATATTGCTCTGAACTAATTGAATTTATCCCTGGCGGGTTTCTTCTTCTTCCTTGCCCGCTTAAGGAGGAGGAGAATTAAGGCAAGCAGATCTCGCTCGCATCTCCCCCCCCCCCTGGCCCTCACCCCAACAGTCCGCCTGCCCCCCTCCTCTTCTTCCCAGGCCTGACTCGCAGCTGTTCTCCCTCCCTCATTGGGACTCCCAGAAGGGGGGGGGGGTGTGTTAATGGAGATGGGAGGGTCTTCTGGGGTATCCAAAGGCTGCATGTCTTGGATTTATTCCTGAGGAAGCTCAGATTTTTTTCCCCCTTAACATCTCATAGTTCGGAAGCTAGAAGGAAGGAAAAACGAGGCCGCCCCAGTCGACATACTCAGCAGCAGAGGTGGGTTCCTACCAGTTCGCACCAGTTCGGTAGAACCGGTTCGTCAAATCTACCAAACCGGTTAGAAGAGGTTCCACCAGTGGACCTGGAAAGCAGGCCACACCTACAGAAGAGGTTCCAAATTTTTTTGAAACCCACCACTCACACACACACACACACACACACACACAAAACAGAGATTCACACAGAGAGAGAAAGAGAAAGGAAGGAAGGAAGGAAGGAAGGAAGGAAGGAAGGAAGGAAGGAAAGAAAAGAAAGAAGAAAGAAAAAGTGAGAGATGAAAGAAAAAAAGGAAAAAGGGACAGAGAGACAAAAGGAAGGAAGGAGAGAGAGGGAAAGAAAGAAAGAAAGAAAGAAAGAAAGAAAGAAAGAAAGAAAGAAAGAAAGAAAGAAAGAAAAACACATGACCGGCAAGCCACTCCCACCAGGTCACATGGTCAGCAAGCCACTCCCATAAAAGAGGCCACACCCACAGAGTAGGTTCGAAAAAAATTTGAAACCCACCACTCACACACACACACAGATTCACACAGAGAGAGAAAGAGGAAGGAAGGAAGGAAGGAAGGAAGGAAGGAAGGAAGGAAGGAAGGAAGGAAGGAAGGAAAGAAAGAAAGAAAAGAAAGAAGAAAGAAAAAGTGAGAGATGAAAGAAAAAAAGGAAAAAGGGACAGAGAGACAAAAGGAAGGAAGGAGAGAGAGGGAAAGAAAGAAAGAAAGAAAGAAAGAAAGAAAGAAAGAAAGAAAGAAAGAAAGAAAGAAAACACATGGCCGGCAAGCCACTCCCACCAGGTCACATGGTCAGCAAGCCACTCCCATAAAGGAGGCCACACCCACAGAGTAGGTTCGAAACATTTTTGAAACCCACCACTGCAGTCAGCAGCCTATTCTGCAGCCCAGTGGAAGTTCATGGAGAGATCTCCCAGGAGGGAGGCTGGACAAAGTGCCAGAGTCCACTCTGTGCCAGCAAAAACTCCAGGGCTTTTGTCCCCAGCTGCCCCAAACCACCGTTCCCACGAGGGCAAGTGCCCGAACTTCCCTGGGGAAGAGGTTCCCATAAGCCCAGGGAGAAAAGCCCCCTCAGCCCCCCTCCCCCTTGCTGGCTATGTCCAGGGGCGAGGAAGCATTCCCACCAACTGTCCAGCCAAGCTTGGCAGCACCTTCTCGGATCACACACTCCGGTGCACCAGAAAATCCTTACAAAAGCAGACAAAAGCTTTGATCCTTTTCCTTCCCCAGTCAGCCCTTCCAGGCAGTTTTTATTTTTCCCCCAGCCCAGCTCTGACGCTTCATTTATCCTGCTACGAAGCTGCCTGTCAGGAGTGATGGGACACAACAAGGCATCAAAACTTGCCAGATGTGCCAGCCTGGGGAATTCTAGTGCCCTGGGAAAGGTTGCAGGCCAGTTTCATGCGGGTTCTGCTCCTGTTGCCATTGCCCACTTCAGGGGGCCCCTGAAAAGGCGCCTGGCATGGAAGCAGACACAAAAAGTGGGAGGGCACAGCCTCCCCACCCCCCCCCCCCCCGAGCCTTTGGGTGCAAAAGAAAACCCCGGGCAGAAAAAAGAAATGATATGGAAACAAAAATGGGTTTGTGGAAATACCAATCCCCAAGAAAACATAAACTGGGATTTGAAAGAGACACCTATAACAATAGAAAAAGAAAGGAAGGGGAGAAGGAAGGAAAGGAGGGGAGGAAGGAAGTAGAGAATGGAGGGACGAAGGAATGGAAAGGAGTGGAGGGTGGAAGAGAGAGAAAGAGAAAGAGAGATAGTAGGAGAGGAAGAAGTGTGGAGGAGAGGTAAGGGAAGAAGAAAGAGGTAAGGAGAGGAGGGAGGAAGAGAGAAAGAGAAGGAGAGATAGTAGGAGAGGAAGAAGAAGTGTGGAGGAGAAGTAAGGGAAGAAGAAAGAGGTAAGGAGAGGTGGGTGGAAGAGAGAGAAAGAGAAGGAGAGATAGTAGGAGAGGAAGAAGAAGTGTGGAGGAGAGGTAAGGGAAGAAGAAAGAGGTAAGGAGAGGTGGGTGGAAGGGAGAGGAAAAGAAGAGGAGGGAGGAAGAGAAAGAAAGAAAAAGATAGAGGGTAGGAAGGAGAAGAAAGAGGGTAGGAGTAGGGGAGAGGTAAGGGAAGGAAGAAGGGGATGGAGAGGAGGAAGGAAGTAGAGAAGGAAGGAAGGAAGGGAGAAAAGAAAGAAAAAACAAGGTGGTGTCATAGCAGGTGCGAAAGATGTTAAACAAAGCATTCCAAACTATACCTTATAACCTCTTAAATGGAATAATAATAATATAAGAATGGCAAAGAAAAAGAATAACAATGTGAATGTATACCTATAACTGTATGTAAGAGAATAAATTACAGTAAAAATATGAAGCATAATATAGGTAAATAATACTTGGTCATAAGTAGCTAAGTATAAATAAATAATTGTACATAAAAATGGATAACGAACAAGGAGATTATGAACGCAAGATAGAAATGTATAGAAGGGAAAATACTGCAAATAAACCGATTCAGAACTGCGGTATGATATACGATGGAACTTATTGTTCCTATGTTGTCTTTAAGTTATGTCTTTGTTTCTGTTGATGTGCTTATGTGTATAAAATAAAAAATTATTAAAAAAAAAAAAGAAAAGAAAACCCCGGGCAGAGAAGGGGACCTTGCCAAACTGCCCGGCCAGGCCCAGAGCCTTTGGCTTGGCTCAGCCAGCTGTCTGGGAGAAGGGCCAGCAAATGAAAAACCTGCCCAGGTGCCAGGGCTGCTTGCAACATTAGCCTCCTGTCAATGAGTGGCCAGGGTACAACGTGAGAATGTCCCCAAAGCCCCTTCTGGGCAGGAGGGGAAGCTCCCTTGCAATGCAGCTTTCAAAACCGCAGGACGACGGCACGGCGCCCTGGGAGGGGGGAGCAATCGGCCAGAGGGGACGAGAAGCGGGCAGCCTCCTGGGTGCCACTCCTGTCCAGCTTGGCATCCTGGGCAACCCCCCTCCTTGCAGCAAAGACCAGAAGATCCCAAATCAGGGGGAGGGTGGGGAGCCCCAAATGGAAGAATGTCCGAACCCTTACAGTGCTGCCCACCTCCTCCCTCCAGCCAAGGTCTTGACCTGTCTCACCTTCCTGACCACCAGTTAGCAAAGCCCCCCCGACGAAGCGCCGCCAACTCCGAAGATCCAGCAAATCCAAGAGAGTTTGCCATTCGAGCAGGAAGCAGTTGTGTCTTGGGAGCCTCTATTAATAGCTGACAGGGAGGCAGAAGGTCAAGGGTTTGCAGCTGTAGCTGGACAGAGAGGCCATCCCCACGGCCCAGGCAGAAGCAGCAGCGTAGCCAAGGTTACTGCAGGGAAGGGAGAGGCACTGACAGGGACCGAGTGGCCGAAGCACGCCATGGCTGCCTCCCCAGCACCTGCCCCGTCGGTCGCTCTCCAGGAAGGCAGCCTCTGGGCCAGTCCGTGCCAGCAGCACTCAAGGCGGAGGCCCTGGGCCGCTTGACCCTTCGCCTGGAAGAGAAGGACCCAGGCAGCTGACTCCCCCCAGGCTCACCCTAGGCGCGTTGCACATGCAGGAAATGTAGATGTTGTTTCAGGGAATGGCTCCGGGTTTTGGCCGTCATGAGACACATCAATTCCTGGCCCCTCCGAGAGCAGGAGGTCCTTTCCTGGACACACTCACTGGCCGGAGAGCCAAGCGTCCTGCCCCCGGGATCACCCACTAAAAAAAAAACAACCCTCCTATACTTTTAATTGCTAGGATCTCACGGAGCCAGGAGACAAGAGTAAACCAGCCGGTCCTTCAAGCAAAGCTTTTGCCCGTTCAGAAATCCAGGAGATTTCTGGAGAGAACCCTGCCAGGTCAAGGCCACAGATCCACTCTCAGTGCCAAGGCTGGGTCCGATTGGAACGTTTGGGAAGCCCTCTGCTCCACCGTCTCCAGGCAACCGGCATTTTAGGTGCGCTGCCCCCCTCCCCGGCTGCTCACTGGTCCTGGCAGTAGCCTCCAGTCGGGGGCTTTCCCTAGGTCAGAAATCCCACCCACCCACTGAACCCAGCAAAGTCACCCAGGAGCCGTGAGGTGACCTTGGCCTGCAGACGACAGATGGAAGAAGCCGGAGGCATCAAGAGAGATGCAGGCCAGGCTTGGAGTCCGAAGAAGGGGAAACAGAGGCTGGCAGCTCAGGAAGGAAAGAGGTCGGGTTAGCAGACTCCTGATGTTCAAGGGGCCTTGCAAGGCAGGAGGGGCTGCACTCGGAGGCCCCCACCCCCCCAGGCTGGGAAGAGGTGGGCGAGTCACTTCAGCCCGTTTTTCTAAAAGCGGATCAAGGCTCGAAGGGGCTCCCGCATACTGAGAAATCCTTTTGCGCAGGGGAAGCGACGTCTGTTTCGCTTCTAATGCATTTCCAAGCGCAGGTGCCTGGCCTCGCTTTTCTTTGCAGGATGTTTGGGGGGGGGGGTTGTTTTTTCATTTTCCTTTTCCTTAAATTAACAAAGAGGAAAACAACGCCCCCCCTCCCTCCCTCTCGCCCAGCCTGGCAGACGCCTGGAAGGGCTCTGCCAGCTGCCAGCCCATTAAGAGTCCCTACAGGGAAATGCGGACACGGGAGGTGGCTCTTTATGCCTTCCTGCCCATCAGCTGTAACTTATTAGAAAATGATACGCACCTCTGGAGGAACGAGGGGAGTGGGGGGGGGAGGCCCTTGCGGAAGGAAAAGCAGCCCAGGAATGCAGCTGTTTTTAAAGGGAGCTGGTACCGCAGTTCACGGTCTCCGGCTCCGGCAATCTCCCAAGTCTGATAGGGCCACAGAGAGCAGTCCAAAAACGCTCCTGAAGCAGGAAATGTACCACCGCATCACTGACTTCCTGTCAGGGGCCATTTGAATGAATGTTGAATGTTGAATGTTGATTTTATTTATATGCCGCCCTTTTCCCCCCCGAAGGGGACTCAGGGCGGCTCACAACTCAACCAGGGAAGGGGGATACAAACAGAAAATTAAAAACGACACAGGAACAATACATAATTTAAAATACACAACAGTCATACCAATTCGAGACGGGGGCGATAGTTCTTTAGCCCCAGGCCTGTCGGAACAGCCAGCTTTTAAGGGCTTTGCGGAAGGCCTGGAGGGTGGTGAGGGTTCGAATCTCCACGGGGAGCTCGTTCCAGAGGGTCGGAGCAGCCACAGAGAAGGTTCTCCTCCGGGTAGTCGCCAGTCGACACTGGCCGGCGGATGGAATTCGGAGGAGGCCTAATCTGTGGGATCTAATCGGTCTAGTGGAGGTAATTGGCAGCAGGCGGTCTCTCAAGTACCCAGGTCCAATACCATGAAGGGCTGCTCCAAGGTGGGAGCCTTCTCATCCTTCCTGAAGTCAGGGAAGCTCCCCCTCTTCCTCTTCTCTTCTGAAGCAGCTAAGAGCAAGCCTGCTCTAGCCTCCATGCCAGGGCTACCCAACTCCCTGGCAATGGTCTGCGGCATGCCAGCAACCAGGCCATGCCAACAAGCAAGGCCCCATCCATGAGACAGAGGCAGCCCCTGAAACCAGAACCCCTGGTCCACAGAACAGGTCCCTGGGGCCCAGGGGTGGGTTTCTCGCCCCGTTCCAACCGGTTCGGTTGGAACGGGGCCGACGGCGTCCTTGTGCACGCGCACGGCGCACGCATGCATACTAGCGTCTGTGCGATGCTCCAGCTGCTCCTGGAGGATTGCGCAGGCGCTGTATGCGTCCTGCGCATGCGTGGAAGCGCAGAACTCGTCAAAACCGGGTAAGGAGCGTGGGCGAGCGGGTGGGCCCTTCGCCGTTCCCGGAAGTTACTTACTTCCGGGTTCGCCGACCAACCGGTTCGCAGGGACCGCCGCGAACCGGTTGAAACCCACCCCTGCTGGGGCCCCTCAGGTTGGGGGGGGGAGTTTCTATGCGACAGCCTTCATTCCTGATCCAATCCTCTCTTCCAAGCCTCCGGCTTTCTTCTTCCTCCATCCCTTTCCGAAAGGGTTGCTAAATATTCTCACGGAGAAAAAGCCGCCTCCCGTTCGGTGGTGTGGCTTGCTGGAAATGCGAGGAAAAACAAACAAGCTTGCTCCGTGCCCCTGTGATAGACGGGGGCGTCACCCTGCCAATTTAGACCTGCCAGTTTTGGCAGAAAAGGGAGTCACCCCGGCGCGGCTGCTTTCGCCGTAGCTTCTTGGCAAGGAGAGTTTGCGAAGCGAGACATCAACCACCGAGCCTGAACTGGTGGTGGGGTCAAAGGTCCCGAGAGAGACAGATGGCGAGCAGAAGCTTGCATCAGCAGACGGGGAAGAGGCCGTACGGCCTCCTCTCTCTCCCGTAATGGCTGGGCATGCATTTTGCCCAACTCGGTCCCTCTCGACAGTTAGGTAAAGGGTTGCCCATTAACTGCGGATCCTGGCACATTTGTCCGGAGTCTCCTTCGGGGACTGGTCAGGGGGATCCACCCAGGAAGGAAGGCACCCAGCATGGTTATGGTTATGGTTGGTTATGGTTTAATTTATTTGTATGCCGCCCTTTTCCCTAAAGGCACTCAGGGCGGCTCACAACTCAAAAAAGGGAGGGGAAATACAGAGTTACAAAAACATAAAACCATACATAGTTAAAAACACAACAATCATACCATTCAAAGTCGAAGTGGGGCAGCGAGTCTTTAGCCCCAGGCCTGTCGGAACAGCCAGGTTTTAAGGGCTGTGCAGAAGGCCTGGAGGGTGGTGAGGGTACGAATCTCCATGGGGAGTTCGTTCCAGAGGGTCGGATCAGCCACAGAGAAGGCCCTCCTCCGGGTAGTCGCCAGTCGACACTGGCCGGCTGATGGAATTCGGAGGAGGCCTAGTCTGTGGGATCTAATTGGTCTAGTGGAGGTAATTGGCAGTAGGCAGTCTCTCAAGTACCCAGGTCCAATACCATGAAGATCCCTGTCCCCTCCTGCCGGCAGCGCAGCCAGGAGCCAAAGGGAAGAGTATAACAAGGTGGGGCCAACAGGTGACTCTCCGGAGGTGAGATCCCCTAACCAGGTTCTCACGGGTGCCCACAATGGCACGCTTTGATGCCTTGGCAGGCACAGGCTAAGGAACCACCCAATCTTAAGTTTGGTAAGCAAACGATTCCCCAATTCCCTGTGCTGGGTGCAATGGTAGTGATGTGACGGTTAGGCAAGTTTTATGTAACTATTCTGGTCTATCCTTCAGAGCCTGCCAGAATTCAGGGACAGGAACAGCCAATAAATCAACACCTTACCTGGGAAAGGAGGAGGCTGGGCTGGTGCTTCATGCCAGCCAGGCCAGGATCCAAGCCTCAACAATTCAGGGTCTCTTGCACAACGAAACCAAGCAGCTTCCCCCTACTCACATCAAGCTTTACACTGTAAATGCCCCTCCCCACATTTCTCTCCGGTTACCCTATCTGTAGCCAAGACGTATCGCTGAACTGCACGCAGCCGGCTCTTCACCGACCCACTTTGTGGTACTTTCACACACACACACACACCCCTCCCGGCAATCACCTGTGTCCCGAATGGCCTTGGAAGCACCTCGGATGCAGAAACCCAGAAGGGTCTTGAATGAGGACCACTTCTTTTTTCTCTGAAGCGGCTCCGAGATCTTCCCAGGTCTGCGAAGCCCAACCCGCCTAATGAGGCTGGCTTGAAAGTCAGCTGCGCCAAGAGATCTGCAAGGGAGCGCCAGGAAGATCTGATGCCCCCCGGTGGTCCCCCTCCCCGTCAAAGGAGCATCCTGCCTGCAGCTCCCTCTTCATCTCCCGCAATTAGCACCTGGCCAATGACGCACTTTTAACATTCGGCACAGGAACACAGATGTGTTTGCGTTCAGCCAGGCAGAAACATACATGCCCTTTCGAGAGCGGTTCTTGGCCAGGCCTGACGGCTAGAAGTGGGCATTTGTGTGAACGTGCCCCGGCCTGATTCCCTGCCACTTCTTAGGGGAGCGGTGCCCGGAAGGCCCTGGCAAGCGGAAGGCAACAAGGAAAAAGGTGGAAAGTCCTTTCCAGACCAGAAGCACAGAGAGAAGGCAGGAAACCCCACCAGCCACGTTCCTGCCCCTGAAGGTGCCCTCCTGCCCCCTAACGGGGTCCCTGTCCCCCCCTTTGGTTCCCTAAGCAGCCTTGCCAAACTACACAGGAGGGAAAGGCAGACGGGACACGTTCTCCGCCTGTTTCTCGCTCACTCGGCCCATCGCCCCGAGCCAAGGTGGCGCAGTGGTTAAATGCAGCACTGCAGTTCAGCAGTTCGGCTGTTCAAATCCCACCAGGCTCAAGGTTGACTCAGCCTTCCCTCCTTCCGAGGTGGGTAAAATGAGGACCCAGATTGTTGTTGGGGGCAATAGGCTGACTCTGTAAACCGCTTAGAGAGGGCTGAAAGCCCTAGGAAGCGGTATATAAGCCTAACTATTGCCAAGGGGAGCCGCAGCAGCCGGGGAAAGGCGCGGCAGGACGCCAGTGGCGAAGCCGCCCATAGACGGGACGAGCCCCCGGCAGAGCGAGCCATTCCCGCAGCGGGACTTTCTCGGGGTTCTGGGAAGAGCCAGCTGGAGGTGACAAGGGTCGTCGTTTCCTCCGCCCGGAGCTCCTGGGACGGCTAGAGGGGAGCCCAGCTGGGACAGAAGGGGAAGAGCCAGCGGGGAAGCCGCAGCGCAGGGCCGCCCCCCTCCGCTCTGCCCGGCCGGCCGACGAGGCTGAACTCCCCGCCGCCTCCCCGGGGGCTTCCCTCGCAGGCTGCCAGGAAAGTCCCCGCCGGAAGAGCCGGGGGAGATCGCGGGGACGCGCCTTTCCTTCTCCCACCCGCCCGTCCCACGCAGGAGCCAGAAACTTTGGCGGGACGGAGCAAGACGGCCCTTTGGCGCCGGAGAAGGACTCGCAGCCGCCTGCCCGAGGGGCTCCCCAGGTGGGGCGCACGGCCAGGCGAAGCTGCACCTGTTGACCCTCCGCCGGCGGCGCTGATGCAACCCGGGGCTCCTCTTGCAGCCGGGCGCCCGCCGGACGGGGCGCGCCAAAGGGAAGCCTCCCCAGCCCGCCCGCCCCCGGCCGGCCCGCCCCCGGCCCGCCGCCTCTCACCAGCCACGGCCGCGCAGCTCCTCGGCAGCCGGCGAGGAAGGGAAAGGAGGGAAGGAAGGAGGCGGCCGGCGGGGTGCGGGATATCTAGTGCGGGCGAGGGGCGGGCCGAGCGCCAGCGACCGCCTCCTCCAGGCGGGCTCCCCCGGGCCGCGGGCTCCAGGGGGGCGAGCCTGCCCGCTGGAAGCGACTCCCGGAGCGAGCGAGAGGCTGGGCGGCCTTGAAGCCTCCGCCTTCAAGCCTGGGATCGGCGTGGCAGAGCCGAGAGCCTCGGGCGGTGGGCTCCGAAGGCTCCAGCCGGGAAGAGGAGCCAGGCAGGCGGCTTCCTCCAAAACGGGGACTGGGGACTCCAGGCCGCCGCTCTCCAGACTCGGGAAACTCTCCCGCACTTTGAGCTGGGATCTGCCTTCCCGACCCTCCGGGACCACCACCTTTGCGCTGCCGCCTCAGTCAGAGCAGAGACGGGCAGCGGGAGAGGGGCTGCCTCGGAAGGCAGAGAGACCCGGGGGGGGCGGGGCATTTGCACGTGAGAACTTCTCAGAGTCACGTGTACACTTCAGAGCCCCCAAATCCTCTGGAGCTGGGCTGGATTTTAATGGCCAGGGGCCAGAGACGCGGGGGGGGGGGGGAAACACACACAAAACGGTGCCTTGTTGTGGCGCCTCCTGCCGGCCAGGCCTGGAATTTCCCCGGAAAAACTCCAGCCTCAACATCGCAAATGCCCCCACTGGCGGCCAATTCAGCCTGACTCCCTGCAGACACGTGTAGGGAAGGTGGAAAAAGAAAGGGCAGCTCTTTGTGCTGGGGGAGCAATTCCGTTAGGTCAGCTAAACAAACGGGCAGAAGATACCCGGGATGCTCGCAGGCATCTCACGGACAGAAACTCCGAAGAATTGCAAAAAGAGAAAGAAAAAAGGATGCCGAATAATTGACAAATAACAATATTTGGGTGAGCACAGCACATTGGCATGTATGAACTACCGCAGGTAGTTCCTGGGGTGTCTTTTCCTTCCCTCTAAGCCCCTGCCAGTCCTCTGAGCCAGCTGCCCTGGGCTGGTTCTCGTTTGAGAAGATGCAGTCAGCCGCCCTTGGACAAAACCAGAGGGAAATCCCCCTCTACTGTTTCGGCAACTCTTGCTGGAAACATGTGGTCCTATGGGTTGCTGTGGGCTTCCTTAGGGGTGTCGTTTTCTAGCCCTGTTCTACGAGGACCCAGACTGTGGGGGCGATATGCTGACTCTGTAAACCGCTTAGAGGGGGCTGAAAGCCCTATGAAGCGGTATATAAGTCTAACTGCTACTACTGCTATTACTACTACTTAGGCCTCCACCCAGGTAACCCGTATGTCAAAAAAAGGAGTCTCTTCAGACCAATGGCGTTTTTATTTCAGTCTCATTCCTCCTCTTAAAAACATTTAAGGACAGTTTATACACCCGGGGACGTTACAACATGTTATGACAGCATACAGAAAAAGTGAAAACAAAACAAGCAATGGCTTTTTAAGCTTCCAATTTCTTTCCACCGCAGGCCTACTTTCCGCACCCACCCCCTTGGACCAGATCCCAACTCAGGCCACAATAAGCATAAAAAACACAGTGACAGGTAAGAGAAAGGAGTCTCGAACTAACCTTGCCGGAAAAACAAAAACAAAAAAAAGCCAGCCCTTTCTCCCTCCCTTCTATCCCGCTGGTCCAAGGAGATACGAGCTGCGCTTAGCTCTCCTCCCTGCCATCCATCCAGATTATTTGAATCCCCCTCTACAGTTTCGGCAACTCTTGCTGGAAAAACTTGCCAAAGCCGCCTCTTCCTTCATCGTACTCCTTTCGGTACTCGTCTCTTACCTGGAGAGAGAGAGAGAGAGACCCCAAGATAAGATCCAGCTGACAACAGAGACTATTACAAAATAGGAGCTACCCTCCATTCTGGATGGGTGCTGCAAAAGTCATCCGTGGACGGTCACTCGGGAAGAAGCTTGCAAAGCACATTCTGAAAGCACCTCAGCCTGGAAGCAGCCTGCAATTGGCAAGTTTCCCTTTCCTGCTCTCTCCACAGCCTTGATACAGCCTCCCTTGGCTCACGTAACTCAAGGACTTTGCATGGAGAACAAGAGAGCACAGTGGTAATTACACCAGAAATCTATAATAAAGACTTAAAATATCTGATTGTAAACGTGCTAACAGCAGGCAGAATCGTATTTGCAAAAAAACTGGAAAAACGAAACAATACCAAAACAGGAAGAAGTTATTTGAAAAAATAATGGATTGTGCTGAAATGAGTAAATTGACATTTGAAATTAAGAGAACAAGAAGATGAGCAATTTTATAAGATATGAGACTTGTTTTATCAGTGGCTGAGGGGGGAAAACTTGGAAATGAAAAAATGTTTTACTCATGTTCTAACTGAAGGAGTTAAATCACAACACAATTACGCTGTGAAATAGATTAACAACGATACAATGGAAAACGAATACATCGATGAATTGAATACTTTAGAATTTTTGTTTTAAAGTGGATAAGGATAACAATGATTTTATGTATACTTGATAGAGGATTGGTGATATAATGTATAACCCTAAGAATATATTAAAAGGATATCTTGTTGTTGATAAATAATTTTAATAAGGGAATAACTAAAAATTGGTATATATAAGTAGTGGCTATTTAGAATATTTTATTTATAAATGAAGGAATAAGATCTCTGTTTGAATGTATGATGTACAAGGATAATAATGAACATAAGCATACCCAATAGTTGATTGGTGGAATTATGCATAACTGAAAATAGTGACATACAAATATAAATGGTCGGTAATTTTTTTTACATATTGGGATTTGTGATTATATAAAGGTATACTGTTACCAAATAGACAATTAATAATGTAGGGGAATTAGGTTTATTGGGGGAAAAAAAACAATAACACTAATTGTAATTGAACATATGCTGTACAATGAAAGTGAGATATTTAGTTATACTAGATGAAAAATCTGTGATGGTAAATGTTATTTGAAAACATGGATGTAACAACACTTGTAACCAAACGACATGCTGTATGTGATGATGGGGTATTTTTGTGAGTTTTTTGTTTTTCTTTTGTTCTGTGTGTGTGTTGTTTGTTTAATAAAAATAAAAATAAAAGAGAGAGCACAGGGGTATAGGTGAAGCTTTCATCCTTGCAAGCCAGGGAGCTATACAATTGAAGGACTTCCTCTCCCAACGATAGGGAAAGGCAGCCTGGAATGATAGGTTCGAAAACTCCCGTGAAGGGTAGATGTAGGAATTTGGGGAGTCATGGTACCCCAGCAGCCCCAGAGACCACCAGGGAAGGGAAGGGTACTCAGTGGTAGAAGTAAGATCCAGAGGTGCATATTCTTGCCCTTGGTCGGCTCGACCTCCAAGTGCTATGGGATCTCGTAGTAGCCATTTAACCACTGCGCCACCTAGAGCCAAGGTGGCGCAGTGGTTAAATGCAGCACTGCAGGCTACTGCTAGATCAGCAGGTCAGCGGTTCAAATCTCACCGGCTCAGGGTTGACTCAGCCTTCCATCCTTCCGAGGTGGGTAAAATGAGGACCCAGATTGTTGGGGGCAATATGCTGACTCTCTGTAAACCGCTTAGAGAGGCCTGAAAGGCCTATGAAGCGGTATATAAGTCTACTGCTATTGCTATATTGCTATTGCTATCTCCGCTGGCAAAACGTATAAACTTCAGTGCTTCTGGGATCCAGCCCCACAGCTCAGAATGGTCTCCAGAGGAAGGGGCAAACCCCACTTGGTGAAGTGGGGCCCTCGAGGCACAATCCCCTCCCAGCTACCCATCTTTACCTGCCCGCCTGACCTGCCGCGTCCATACTGCCTCCCTTCCCTGAATCCTGCATCCCAGTCTGTCCGGATAAGACGGTCATCCAGGCGAGTCCCGTTGATGAAACGCATGGAGTGCTCGGCTTCAGCTCTCGTGTAGTATCTGGAGTCGTTATTTTAGGAAAGATTCGCAGGATCGGGCTCCAAGTCACAGAGTGCAACCGGCTTCCCTCAAAGCAACACCAACCAGGCCGGAAACGGTTGATACAGAACAAGCTTCTCAGCCCTGCTGTCAGGAACTACAAACCCCCATGAGGGGCACCAACACTTTTGCCCAGGGGCCAGCACCTTCAGCAAAAAAAATGAGAGCCGAGGTGGCGCAGTGGTTAGGGTGCAGTACTGCAGGCCACTTCAGCTGACTGTTATCTGCAGTTCAGCGGTTCTAATCTTACCGGTTCTAATCTTACCGGCTCAAGGTTGACTCAGCCTTCCATCCTTCCGAGGTGGGTGGACCCAGACTGTGGGGGCGATATGCTGACTCTGTAAACCGCTTAGAGAGGGCTGAAAGCCCTATGAAGCGGTATATAAGTCTGCTATTGCTATTGCTATAAAATACCATGGAGCAAAATTGGAAAGATTCAGATTCAGATTGCTTTATTTGTATGCCGCCCTTTTCCCTGAGGGGACTCAGGGCGGCTCACAATGCAGGGGGAGGGGAAGGGCGAACAAGCTACAGACATGAAGACAATACAATGTTAAAAGAAAATACAACAGTCATACCGTTTGAGCGGGGTTACGGTCTTTAACCCCAGGCCTGCTGGGATAGCCAGATTTTAAGGGCAATGCGGAAGGTCTGAAGGGTGGCGAGGGTATGAATCTCCACGGGGAGTTCGTTCCAGAGGGTCGGAGCAGCCACCGAGAAGGCTCTCCTCCGGGTAGTTGCCAGCCGACATTGGCCGGCTGATGGAATTCGGAGGAGGCCTAATCTATGCGATCTTATCGGTCTAGTGGAGGTAATTGGCAGCAGGCGGTCTCTCAAGTACCCAGATCCAATACCATGTAGGTGACAAGTAGCACCTTGAAGCGCACTCGGAGACCAACAGGCAGCCAGTGCAGCTCGCGGAGGATAGGTGTTACGTGGGTGAAACGTGGTGCACCCACGATCGCTCGCGCGGCCGCATTCTGGACCAGCTGAAGTCGCCGAATACTCTTCAAGGGCAGCCCCATGTAGAGCACCCTTGGCCCAAAGAGGTTCTGCAGGGCAGAACAAGCCAACTGAGCCATCCAGAAGAGCAGCATGGCTCAGAATGCACCCGCCATGAACAGGCAGAAGCCGCCTTAATTTCAATTCAGGATACAGCTGGAAGGGACCTTAGAGGTCTTCTAATCCAGCCCCCTGCTCAAGCAGGAGAACCTATCCCATTCCAGACGAGTGGCTGCCCAGTCTCTTTTTTAAAAAAAAACCTCCAGTGTGGAAGCACCCACAGCTTCTGGTGGCAAGCTGTCCCGCTGGTGAATCGTCCTAGGAGGGAAGATGGGAAGATTCTCCTTCGTCCGAGGAGCCGAGGTGGCACAGTGGTTAAATGCAGCACTGCAGGCTACTTCAGCTGACTGCAGTTCGGCTGTTCAAATCTCACCGGCTCAAGGGTTGACTCAGCCTTCCATCCTTCCGAGGTGGGTAAAATGAGAACCCGGATTGTTGTTGGGGGCGATATGCTGACTCTGTAAACCGCTTAGAGAGGGCTGAAAGCCCTATGAAGCGGTATATAAGTCTAACTGCTATTGCTACTGCTATTGCTTCTCTCCTTGATGAGTTTCCATCCACTTTTCTCCTCCTCCTCCAAATGCCCACCACCCCCAGCAGCCTCCCCTCCCGCCAGCGTGCCAGAATTGAGCCGCGGGGCCCCCAAGCCAAGGATACTCCACGAAGCAGAACCCGCAGGGCGTCTTCTTGTTCTTGTCCAGGCCCATGACGATCCGCTTGACGTCCCCGCACTTGGAGAAGAGCTCGTGGATCTGCTCCTCGGTGGTGTAGAAGGAGAGGTTGCCCACGTAGAGGGTGGAGGAATCCTTCAGATCTTCCTCCTGCAGCTCCCTCCGGCCCTGCAAAGGACCCACACATACGCATTTTTTAAAAAAAGGACCCATCAGCCACTGCCAGCACCAGCCCAGGATCCAGAGGTCGGCTCAGCCAGGACTTCCACCTGCCGCTGGGGGATTCTGGGAGTTGTAGTCCAGTTGTAGCCTCGTAAAGCAGCTGAGATGGAGCCACCCCACCCCCCCCACCCCAAAAAGGGGGAGGGGAGCTGGAATCCCATGGGGGGAGGGGCAGGCAAACAGGGAGGCATAAACCAGTGTTTCTCAACCTTGGCCACTTGAAGATGTCCGGACTTCAACTCCCAGAATTCCCCAGCCAGCATTCGCTGGCTGGGGAATTCTGGGACTTGAAGTCCAGACATCTTCAATTTGCCAAGGTTGAGAAACACTGGCATAAACAACAGACCTATGATCGTTGTAGTTGTTATTTCATAATGATGATGATGATTTCCCCCTACCGCCTGGACTAAGGCAAAGCCAACCCGTCCCCACGAGCACAAGATCGACTCCAGCCGGGCGCGGGTTTCTGGGCATGTGCAGAGCGCCCGCGAGGCTGGAGCCCCGAGTCCAGAGAGCGCTCCGCCCACGCACCCGCCCCGACACACACCTTGTAGGACTGCTCCAGGTAGTCGCTGAGGTTGCAGTACGAGTCCCTGGTGAGCATCTTCAGGGTGGCGCCGAGGAGCCCCGACATCTTGAGCGGCGAGCCGGGCGGCCTCAGACTCGCTCGCTCCGCCGAGCAGCAATTGGCTGGGGCGCCTGTCGCTCAGAAGGGCCCTCCCCCTTCCCTAGGCTTCCTCATTGGCCGCCCTAGCGACTCCGGCGCTAGGTTTGCCGGGGATTGTGGTTTTGGGCGGCGAGGCTCACGCCTGAAAAGCTCGGCCTGGAGATTCCCGGCATGCTTTGCGAGGAAGGCGGAGAAGAAGGCGGAGCGGCGACGTTTGGGCGGGAAAGCCCGGCGGCCATTTTCTCGGCCTGTGGGAAGCTTCCTTGTGTCAAGTCAGGGCTTTTTCTCTCAGGAGGAGCCTTGATTTGAAAGGCACCTTTTAGCTTCACCAGGTGCAGTGGCAGAAGCACGCCCGATCTAAAGCCCTGGCGGAGAAGAACAGTACAGGGCAGTGTTGCTCAACTGTGGCAACTTTAACAGGAGTGGGCCTCCACTCCCCCCAGCTGGGGCATTCTGGGAGTTGAAATCCACACCTCTTAAAGTTGCCAAGATTGGG
This sequence comes from Thamnophis sirtalis, assembly GCF_051295495.1. NCBI lineage: Eukaryota > Metazoa > Chordata > Lepidosauria > Squamata > Natricidae > Thamnophis > Thamnophis sirtalis. The sequence goes on along the minus strand of NW_028261393.1, from coordinate 54,333,906 downwards.
GAAAAAAACACCTGTCTAAAGTGGCCAAACATGAGGAAGAATTTGATTAAAAGGTGTGAACGTTTCTAGGCACTTTATCTGTGAGGCTTAATCTGCAGCATATGAAAATTCACACCTTTTAATCAAATTGGCTAGTCAGAAAAGGTGCTCCCAGGCCATTTCTGATATAAAATGGTTATCAGACACATTCTCTCTCTTTTTGTTTTAATGGAAGCCTTGTAGTAAATATGATATAAAGCTTATTCCCCAAAGAAAAGTTCGCTGTTGAGCTTCTATAGAAATACATTCCCAGAAGCATTCTTGCCTGGGTTTTAATGGTTATCTTCATTTATTTCTTCCCCTCAGGTCACCAAATTGTCACTTGGCCATTGGAAATTAAAGTACAGTTGGGGCACTTCAGTAAGAAGAAGGAGGCATCCTGTACATGCTCAGGGGTCTTCCAGAGAGGCAGGGCAGCATAGGGTTTGCTCAAGACAGATTTGCTAAGTAGGTTGTGAAGAAGACTGTTTGGCTGGAACTAACAATGTAAAAGTAAAGTACTATTTGGCTGGCCAGAAAAGGGCTGGGAAAAGGCACCAAATGGACATAATGCTTCCTTCTTCATGGCCACCTGGGCATCCTTAAGCACCCCCAAGGAGCCTTCGCTGGGTCAGCAGAAAGCTGGTCCGCATTGCAGCAAAGGCTGGAGGATGCTCAAAGCAGGAACAAATATTGTGGGAAAGATAATCAATTAAGATATAAACCAGAACAATTAAGATTGTTGTTTTTCTTAAATTCTTTTCAAGGGCACGTTGTTTTACATGGCAGAAATGGAAGATGAAAGTGACAGTCTGGAAATAGGAGGTAACTTTTGCATACAACAAAGAAATATTTGACTTTAGGGGTATTATGGACTCTCCTCTCTCTGTGTAGGTTCTTTCAAACCTGCTGTTTCAAAGAGATTTCTGATTCTGCTCTGGATTCTATCTAACAGTTTGTAGGTCAGAACCAGATTGTCCTGCCAGCACCATTACCCCACCCAACCTTGTTGGCAGGAAGCCTGTTAAGGGATTGTTGTAGGGTTATTTTGCAGGTCTAAACTTCCAAAAGAAGGACAGCCTCTTGCAATCTTTCCCAACGCTGCTGGGAAATACAGAAGGCCACTCACCTAGCAGGCACCTGGCTGCTTGAGGAGATGGCATCACCTGCTTCAGGATCGTGGTTGGCCTTGATTAGACTTGGACAGGATGGCCTCTTTCCTTACTGTCACTGCTACTGCACCATATTTCCTCTTGACTCACTTCTGTCTAGGCGGCGTCTGATAAGAAGAGAAGGGAACTTCACATTGCAGTCTTTGCAACAAGGGCAAGATTAAAGCAGAATAAAATATGGATTAAAAATATAAGAATGAAGACATAGAATAACAGGGACAGTTAGAAGTTGCTTAAAGGAAGCGTCACTAACCACAGGATGTTCTAGCCAACGTCCCTATGTCAAAACTTGTGTCAAAAGTCCAAACCACAAAGTTCAATTAAAGTTCGTTAATAACACGTAAGCCATACCTGAAACAAAAGGAGAAGTAAGACCCTCATCTCCTTATAAGGTTTTCTCCTCAAGGTAACCACTAAGAAATGAGTTAAGTATTTCCGTGTTGCAATGCTTTTGGGAATGTATAAGAACGCGTGCTTTGATAATGAAGATTGTTCAGAACTTGCAATGCTAGCCATTTTGTTAGCTTTCTGAACCTGGCTGCCAAATAAACATTTTCCTGTATCCTGAGAAGTCTAAGCCTGTCATTTTCTGCAACAAGATGACCCCTGAGGCTAAATCCTAAAGAGAACCCTTTAGGATTGCTTAAGCCTTAGGAGAACTCTTATGTAAACCCCATCAACTGACATCCTTGGGTTCTGGCATTTTATTTAGCTACTGGAAGAAGAAGGGAAAAAATTTCACTTGTCTGACTTGAAAACAATTTGCTGCCTCTATTTTTATTCTAATGTTATTATATCTTTCAGAGTTAATTAAAAAATTGATGAACCAAGAGACATTATTTGATATAACAGACAATATTGACAAGCTGTTCAGCAAGATAGAAAGTACAAATAAAGAAAAGTGGAAAGAGAATCAGAAAGCCCAGGTAGAGAAAGAAAAAAATCATTAAAGGGAATAGGTTGAAAATTTAGGAAAGTAGCCCATTAAAAAATCCTATTACAAACATTTGATGTGTTAATTATTCTGTTCTTCCACATACTGTATTTCCAAAGGTGTAAAACAGTTGCTGTGCATTGGCCCAAGTCTTTCTCTCAGCATAAACAAGCATATCCTTGTTTTTTTTTCCCTACAGGTTGAGGAAAGTGCAGTTAACTTATGGAATTGGACTGTGGCAAAAAAAACAGCTCCTGGTATCACTGATATGCAAAGAGTTAAATGTCAGTTTGAATTCACAGCCATAAATCACAGCAAGAATATTTTGATTTACTAAAATGAGTAAAATATTTTCTTTTTAGCTTCTTGCATAACCTCTCATGAATGTCCTTACCTTCTTGAAAATCTATAGATGTTTTATACCTTTCTGTGCCCCATTAAATCACAGTATTTGCAATATAAAAATATTTTGTTTCTAATGTCAGCACTAAAGGGAATCAGAGGCAGAGACTGACGTTAGTGTTTGCTGCTGGTTTTTTTTTTTTTTTGAAGTTGATGCTGGAGTGAATGAATTGGAACAAATGGAAACGGTGAACTGAGCACAGCATGTATCTCTCTCAAACGTGTTTCCCTTCATACTGTTTACGCCTATTTTGCATTTTCACTGAGCATTGAAACAGTTAATGTCTTTGCATATTTCTCTAGTACGCCATGTAGCCTGCAATCTGATGATGATTTGTGAAATAAGTGATCCAAATGAAGAAATGATACGAAGGCAAATTTTGGTAATATAGTTTATGTCCACATATTATTTGTGTTTGTCTTCTGTTTCCTGAAATGCTAAAGAGTTGATAAGGTTCAAGAACATTAGAAGAATATTGTTTTCTAATATATTTCAAATTTTTATTCCGTGTCCAAGAGAAATCGACAGTTTTAGCTTGTTGCAAGCCAACAATTTAAACAAATGATAGCGGAGAAGTGATGTAGAAATAGGATATGTGTATTCTTACCTTAAATAATTGAGGATGGTTATTGTGCCTAAAGCAACCACATTATAAAAGTCTCTAAAAGATTACATCAAATATATATAGTTTCTAGATTTGCCGATATTTCTGATTCCTTTTAAATCTGCATATCTCTCTTGTGATCTAGATGTTAATGAAGACTGGAAAAGGTTGGGTGGATGTTGGAAAACCTGTCCTTGCAAATAAATTCCTTGACATTGCCCTGCGTGTAAGTTGAGGGTTTCCCATGTAAGTTTTTAGTAGGTGACATTATAGTGGTTGTAAGTATGCTAAGCTTATTGTATGCTTTATTCTACAGGATCTAGAGAAACTTTATGATCAGCTGAACAAGGACTGCAGGAGTGAGGCTGAGGCGAATATGCACAAAGCTGACATACAGAAAGATATATTCAAAGTTCTGTCTTACCAGGCTGAGTCTGTACGTTTGAAAAATAATTCAATCCATTGTAGCAGCATGCGGGCAACAAGTGGATTTTATCCATGTTGTTATTATTCAGTAACAATACTACAATAAATAACATTATGTAACTATTCAAAAACTATATTCTACACTTGGTTGAATTGCTGCCTCCCATATTGCTCCTCTAATGCAAAATTGTATTACATTTTTAAACATTAATTTAAAAGAAACGCATGTGTCATTCTAACAATTCATTGGCATATCATGTTGCTTTCTTAGGCAGTTGCTTTAGCAGACTTTCAGAAAGCAGTCGTGTGTGTTCAGCGGTGTAAAGACCTCCTGATAAGACTCCCAAAAGAGGTCAGAGATTAGATCTCAAATGCTTTTTTATTCTGTTGTACTGCCCTGGTCTTTCAGAACTATGAAAAAATAAACTTGGTTAATTCTCAGCTTTTTAAAAACAGCAATTACAAAACTATGGTATAAATGACTCTAATTTAATTACAGGTCTGTTACCTTTCTCTCCTATGCTATAACTTTGGCATAGAAACACATGAATTCAAGAGATATGAGGAGAGTTCCTTTTGGCTCAGGTAATCTGACTCTATTACTTTTGGCTTGGGTTATATTTTGATAAGCAATAAATAAAATGTCCAACTCTGCCCTATGGACAGCCACTGGGATTCAAAACAAGCATTTATCAGAGTGAGCGATCTGATTCTGTCAAGTGATTTAGAGATTCTTCTAGCTGCAGCAGAGGTAGTCAAGGCTAAGGCAATTTAGCAAGTGCGTTTGAAGGGTCCAGATGGTTTGATGCACACACACACAAAAAAAGTAGAAACTCTGGATGTTGGTCCTTTCAGAATTCCCTTAACTCCAGCTTTCTTTTTCTTAAATAAAGCAATCATCACTATTCAGTTATGTAAATTTGCAGATGTAATTTACTTATAATAAGGTGCCATTTAAATGGGTTTTGTACATATGATCTATTTCTAGATTAAAGGACTGTTGCACAGTCTCTCAAAATGCCTGCATAATACATGCAGGGTGGCTTTAAAGTAACAAATTAGAGAGTTTATTTGCCAAAAAAAAACCCCACATTCTATCCTGGTTATTTGAAAGAGAAGACTGTTTTATGAGCATTAGTGCAGTATATAGCATAGATATAGATATGCCTGAAAGCATCTAGGTCCTGCCCCCCCCCCCCCTCAGGGAAAAGCTTCATCTATTCTGTTCCTTACAGTAGAAGACCTCCAGTATAATTTGATAAGTATTTAAGGTGCTGTATGTCAAATAATAATATTACAAAATTAATACACTACAGTGCCAGGACATTTGGCATTTTTAAGGTCATCTTTGTGAATGAATCTTTAGGGCAGGCTTTTACTTATCAGGTGGGTCTTCTTTTCCCCTCCATGGTCAGTGAATCCATTCTGTTTCTTTCTTTTATTAAATAGCCTCAGCTATGAAATTGGAAAGGTGCACAAAAACTCTTCAATTAGTAAAGAAATGCAGGTGAGCAATTTTTGTAATCCATTGGAGAATATCTTTGTCTCTCAGTGTGAGAACTATTGATACATGACCTTTATTGCCCTTCTCCAGTTCTCAGCCTTTTGAGTGTAAATATTTATTTTATTTTATTTATAGGCAAAAGTGCTGCGGTTATTAGCTACTGTCTATTTGGAGTGGGATTATAAACAATATCAAGAGAAAGCTCTCCAGGTTATCATCATGGCTAATGAGGTGAGGTAGATTTCTGGGCTAGGCTAATTCTTGTTAAGAGTTTTTCAATCAGTAGAATGACTCCCAAGAACGGCATTATAGAAAAGCTGTCTTGGTTTATAGTGGCAACAAAAAGGGAGAAAGAGTCTAGTAGTACCTTTTTCAACAAATTTTGTTAAAATTATCTGCCTTGGTGAGCTGCAGTCCCCTTCATCAGATGCTTGCTATACAATCGTGAAGTATTTATATATGCATAGTATACATTACAAATCTCAGTTCATTTCTATGCATCTGATCAAATTAAGGTCAGTGTAGTTTGTTGGTCCTAATAGGGTTTTTTAAAAAGTCAAAATGATGTAAAAAAAAAAGAATAAAATATTTTGCTATTTAAAATGAGAATAACAGTTTGAGACCTCTGGGATTTGTTAAAATAACCTTTTAATTTCCTTAGATATGAGGCTTCTGAGGTAAAAGGCTTTTGAGGCATTCAAATGGAAGATTAAGCGCCATGTAGTGTTTAACTGTGTGGTCCAAGTCCATCCTTCATCAGGGAAGTTCCCTGGTGTCTTTGAACCAAGGCAATCAATCTACCCTGTGGGATTCTATCTCAGGGAAAATGGGAAGAGTAGTGGGTTCACCACCCTGAACTTCTAAAAGGGGGCAGGGAGGGATATAAATCTAATAAGAACAATAATTATTAACTGGTAATCTGGCAATAGCAGGTAGATCGAACTGGGAACAACCCACCTCTGGTCTTAAGTAGATAGATTCCTTGGGTTGAACAAGTACAGCAAGGACAAAGGCAAAATGGACTGCTAAATTGGCCACGCCCAACCAGTCACATGGTCACATAGCCACGCCTACCCAGCCAGTCTGGGCCCCCAACAGTGTGAGGGACTGAATCAGCCCCCTGTTCTAGAAGATAAATTACAGAGAATACTCATGAAAACGTGGTGAATAGGTCTGTGCTCTCCAAGCAGCTAGTTAAAAGTACCCTGAATCTGATAAAAAATAGTTTGAATGTCAAATAATAAACTTGGATGTTTCAATTTACAGGAGAATTTGCATCCAGCTGGTTTTTACTTAAAAATTAAAATTCTCCTGAAAAGTGATGCATCGGATGAAGATATTAGAAAAGGTATTATTCTTGGTTCAATATAAAACCAACAACTTTACCACTCTAAAGAATGTCTGAGTTGTAACAGAGAAGGAGGTGAACTGAACTGGACTGTTTCTCAGTCTGTAGCAGTAGCAGTTTCAGTTTAACTTGTGCAGGTTTAAATTAAGATGATGTATTATTTTGGTTCTAAACAAAGGAAAGGAATTTTAAACTAATGCAGGAGCCCTTAAGAGCTTTGCAAACAGCATCCATGTTGACTCATGTGAATTCTTCCTTTCCTCCTTTCTACAAGCAAAGATGATTGGGTTTATTCATTTTCCTACTGCATAGCACAGTAAATTATCCCAGTGAGCTTCATTTTTCTGTCCACCGGGGTCTCGGGCCAGTGGCTATTTGATCAGTCTTTTATAAGACAAAGTACCATACTTGCACTTTAAACCCTCCCCCCCCCGCACGCACACACCACCACCACCCCTTTTAATGAACATGCTAACCTTGTTGTTGCTGCTTTCCAGCTGTCACTGAACTTCTGGAGCATGAGGTTTCTCTGGAGATCTGTCTGGACACTGCAAAGTTGCTTCTTGAACACGAGAGGTATAAAGACCGAAGGGCCCTCTGGACATAGTTAGGCATCTGTGTCTATCGTAAGAGTATTCAAGGCATATTAAGGACTTCCGCCTATTGTATTTCCTTTGTGCTTTTTTTACAAACTCCAATTTTCTGCAACTTGTTTCTATAATTACGATTTATCATCTTGCAATAAAGGGAAGTGAATTGACATAGAGAGTGTCAGAGTTACCCAGTAGCAGGAGGTAGGCATTAGGTGCAGGTGCATTGGCTAGGTGGGAAATGAATGAAGCAAAATGAATAATTCTTCATCTTGATGCTCAGATTGATTTGAAGAGACACATTTGGGTAAGCAGTGTTTTCAGCCAAAGGCCTACAATTAGCACGATTGCAGCATTGTAGGTCCTATGCACATGCCTACAATTTGATTCCTGTCAGAGTGCTCAGCAGGCTTTTGATATGGAAAACTGTGTTTTAATGACTGGAAGAACAATATAGTGAGGAATCAGGTTTCTGTTACTGAGAATTAAAGATATGAATTCGCTCAGCTTTCCCCGGTGTCAAAATGCCCAACTTCTTTTCATGTACATTCAGAGAAGCCATCGGATTTGACTTTCTGAAATCAGCATCTCAGCTGTTTGAAAGATCCCCGGATGCTGGCAGAGTCCTTCTCTTTCGGATCGAACTCCTGTTACAGAGAAGGAAGGAGCCACTTGCCAAGGGAATGATTGAAGATGCCATTGCGGGTCTGTGTCCAGCTTTTAATTATACTGTTAGGGTAGATACTTGGAAGCAATTTGTAGGATGTGAAAACCTGTTTTGCTGGAACTTTTCAGCTAAGAAATCCAGCAGTTATAAACTTCATTCATAAAATTGTATAACTTTATGTACCAATTAAGATTAAGTTTGTCTTTAAATTGTTCAACTTTTAACCATGATCCAAAGAGTCCACTTTTGAAATAGTGGTACTGGAAATTTTAGTATTTTGAGCTTTTAGGTAAGATCTTTGCTTAGTATTGCTACGTGTCATTGAAGGTCTTAGGTCTCAATATAGTTAGACATATAGGCATCCTTCAGATTTATAGAATTAGTGAAATTCTGAAATTTATTTATTCTTAGCACACAGCATAGGAAAGCAACTGCCTCCTGAAATACTCAACCGTTTACACCTTGTTTTGTGGGACAGAGCAGCTAAGAGTTACGAGGTTTGTCCTCTACTACCTCTGAGCAAAGTCAGCGTATCCTTTTCAAAGTATGCGGATAATGCCTTAAAGTTGCAACCCGAGAGCCTCAATTTCAGATTATTGATAATGTTATCGAGTAAATAGATAGTCTTCAATACCTGTCGTTCAATATATTCCAAACTCCCGAAGATAACTATGCAGGTGGCTAATATTGTGAAAATATTTGGCTTGTGTTGTGTTCATCACCTGTCTTGAAGATTTATCCCTTGCTTTGAATTGAGGTTGGGATGTCTGATTAAGTTCATAGTAACTAATTTTAATTAATATATGGTGAATAAGAAACTTTGGGGATTTCTTCTCTGAGAAATGAACCCGTCTCTCTGCCTTTGAATAGGCACATGCTTAGAGCATGTCTAACATTAAGACCTGGTTGGTTTTTTTTCTAGTCCAAGAGCTATCCTGAAGCCCTTCAGTGGTACAACTACTCTCTCAGCTTTTATGCATCTGGAGAGATAGACCAGCAGAACCTGGCAAAACTATACAGAAACATGGCTGCTTGCTATCTTCACCTGAAAGAGCCTGGCGAGGTATTCCTTCTTCTTCGGGGACTCTCTTTAACTTTCTCCCTGGGCAGAGAAGGAATCTTGGACAATGGCTTGGAATCAGGGGCTGTTCCTTTCTGAAGGAAGAGTTTGAGGGAGGGAGGTCTTCTTACTACTTAACATTGAAGGCCTGAGCGTCATGAACAGGAGGACAAGAGAACAGGGCCTCTCCTTTATACCTGTAGATAAGGATCATCATCAGTTTCATATGCTTTACCTTGGTCACCACTTGCAATGGAAGCCAGTAATCTTCACAAGGAGGAGAAGACATGTTGGAGTGTATCAAATCGATCTGCTCCTTGCTGGGGTTGTTAGCATGTTAATATTAATTCATTAACATGGTCTTTCTCCCGAGGCCTATTCTTAAGCTTGTTGTCTGCTACAGAAGACCCAGAGGTCATACAGCCTGTCCCTCCCCAAAGGAATATCCTATTCTGGCAGCTAGTCTTGCCTTGTTTGTCTCAGGAAGTCTCTGCCATCGCTTGCAGTGCTCACCCATGATGGCACACACGTGTACCTCACTTCAGACTCCTTAGGAAAGGAGAACGTTTGCATGGCCCTTAGCTGTTTTAGGAAGAACCAGGGGATGGTGGCACCCTTGCCAACTCATCTTTTCTTTCAATTCCTTTGCCAGCATCACTGCAGAAGCAAAATAGTCCTTTTTGCTGGGACTCTCATCTCATCTTGTTAGCAGAGAATATATTTATATTGTTTTTATTGCTCCAGATGAACTTAAAGACTTTAAAAATGAAAAAGAGAAGCTATTGTGTGAACGTATCGTTCTGACAGTGCGAGAGTTACTCTGTTGCTTCATTTGGGATATATTACAGTAATTGTTTGATATAATATGACTTGATTATAATATAACAATATAATATACATCTTTTATTGCAGAAATCTTAGTATTGAATAGATACTAATTATATACCTATTATTAACCAGTTATCTGGCTATTGTTGTCACTAACCGAGCTGATTCTCTTTACCTAAAGGCTAATGAGGCTGTAAAGAAGGCTGAAAGATACGACCCAAACAGCATCTTCACTCACTTCTATGTTTATAAAATAGCAGTCTTAGAGAAAAATACCCCCAAAGGTAAACCCCCTTGTGTTTCTACTGTGCCAGTGAATGTGTAATCCATCTGTTTAAGGGCAAGGAGAAAGAGAATCCGTTTGTCCCACCTTTGCCCTCTATATATCAGACAAGCACCTCTTGTCACAAAGTGGAATTCACAACTGATATTTTCTGCATGCAGAAAATGTCAGTTGTGAATTCCACTTTGTGACAAGAGGTGCTTGTCTGATATATAGAGGGCAGAAAGAATGTAAAAGTTCCAGATTTAGAAACCTTTGACTGTCCAGGACACACCTCAGAATTTAGGGCATTTTGTTCTCTCTACGTAGAACAGAAATGCTTCTTGGTAGCACATTGTCTCTTCGGTAATCCATCTTGCTTGCTCCTTGTTGTTATTAATGTCATCAAAAAGATGCTAATAATCACTATTATCAGGGTGTGCAAAATAGGTCTGAAGGAATCCCTCCATGTTTAAACGAGCAAGCCAAGGCTGCTGTTCATGTCTCTTGTCTGCCTTTTAGCTTGGGAGGCGTTCGTAGCAATGGAGAAATCGGCTGCAGAGTTCACAGTAGGCAAAGCCCTCACGGAAGGATCTATGGCCGCCAACCTTCTGAACTTAGCAGCTCAGTTTGCCTTGGAGGTACAGGTTGGATCCTCGTGTCTGATGGGATCTCTGTAACGTGTCCTTTTCAATTGAACATTTTATATAAAGTCAGTAAAAGCAAAGCATTCCATTCTCCAGGAGGCTGGCAATTTACAAAAAGAGCAAAAGCCAAGGAAGGGATGGGAAGAGGGAAATAAGCACAATTTGGATACTGTATCCTCAGTTGGATACTTACGATGATGAGAGAGTGAGTGAGAGAGAGTGAGAGAGAGAGTGAGAGAGAGAGAGAGAGAGAAAGAGAGAGAGAGAGAGAGAGAATATGAATTAGTGAGATACTGGAGCTGAGTGAAGATGTTCTAGTCCTCATGGTGTTTCTCAGCATTAGTTTTATGCTTTGAATTGAGATTCCCCAAATATAGGAATTGAGGTTTTTTTTAGCATGACTATGTTTATACTGTGATTAAAATATGACATTCATTATGTTCAGGTAGAACAAAATCATACTGAAATATTTTTCATATTTATATTGCTAAGTAAAGTATTTTGCCTTCAGAATGATCAACAGGTCATGGCTATTAAAGCCTTGGAGTATTTATCTCAACACTTGGAGGATTGCCTGCAAGCGCTTACAGCAGTAAAGTGAGTAGCATATATAAATGCTGTTTGTTTCATAATTTGCTGTTTGTTTCATAATTTGCTGTCCTTTTTTACATTTCCTTAAAATGCCCTCATTTTATATCTGGGAAGGATTTGCTTTACTTGAAATCTTGTTTCAGATTCATTCTCTTAAATTATCTCTTAAATTAGTTCTGAATTTGAATCCATCTATACCAAAATATTATTAAAAGTTTTGCCGTCTGTTCAACGCTAGATGTGCATTTTTTGTGCTGGAGTGATTCAGCAAAGGAGCAGCCGGCCTCTGCAGTTAGTAACAATGATAAAAATAAAGAGTGTCACCCTTGAAGGAAAGTGGATGTTTTAAATTATGTGATTGCTAAACATCACATGGTATAATTGGCTTTTTTTGCAGGTGTTTGATTCGACTTACATTGTCGAAAGTGACATCTGAAGAAGAGATGTGAGTTACATTTCTAGTAATTGTGGATATTCCATTTTTGATAAGGTATTAGTCAGAAAAGTTAAAAAGCGACTTGAACTGTGTAGAAGGATATAAATGTCTAGCCGTGGTTATCTTGGAACTGTCAATAATGTAGTACTGAACCTAGATTTAGAGTTTCTTTTTCACCCCCTTCCTTCTTGCAATCATATTTCTGTTTCCTCATAGAAGAGCAGTGTTTATTCTTTGTTTATTCCACCTGCTGTTTTCCTCCCTTTAATATCATTTTAAAATGTTAAATAACTCCCTTTTTTAATTTTAGGATTAAAGATATGGAGACACTCCTATCATACTTGACAGCAGGTATTAAACCAGCTAGATCTTTGTGTCCGTCCAGAGCAAGAGCTGCAGTGGGGAATGTCCTCTCTTTGGTACCCTGACAGATCTTGAATTGCTTTATAAAGTCACAGTCAGAATATACCACGTTCCTAAATTCATATTTGTTGCTAACATTACTTCGTCTCTTCCAGCTCACCGTAGACTTGATGAGCTGCACAAAGAGGAAAAGGAGTTGCTGGAGATCAGGGCCAGTGAAGCTCAGTGGTTCAGAAAGATAGGTAGGCCACAACACGGAGCCCCCCCCCCCGCCCCCCTTCAACCTGCATCCAAAACAAAAAGTATGGAGTGGAAATGCTTTGGCAGGGGAGACTTACATCAGGGATGCATGCATTCCCTTCTGTGCAAAATGATGCCATCTCCCTCCCCGCCCCCCCCTTCTGCATTCATACATAGACACAACCCTCCTGGGGGCGTGGCCTGTAATCCAAAACAAGGAAGAGCGATCTTGAGCACAAGGAATTGAGTTTCCTTGCACTTGTCAGCTCTCAACACCTTCCGTCAGGTGTTTAAGACAGCTTGTTCACATGGCCATTTTGTCTCGTACATTCCAAGAAGGGGAGCCGAGGAATGTATCCTTGTGGATTGAAGAAGGAAGGGCTTTAAAAAGCAGAGGTCTTCTTCCATAATAATAGGAATCCCCATGTAATCTCCGCACAGAAATAATCCGTGGCTTTTTAAGCCCATCAGAAGAGAAGAAGCTTTGTCTTAAGCAGAATTGTTGTTAACTGCCGTTGGTGATGCTGCTAAATCTGACCTTCTATTTTATTTGCTTTCTGAGCTTGGAACTTGGCTGTGCGATGTGAGGGCTGCTTAAAAGTGATGAGAGGTTTCTTTATAATATCCTTCAAGGTATGCGCTTCTCCCGCAATGCTCCCCGATGCCTTTGCAGTTGCAAATGTGGGTGTTCCTTGTGCAAAGCCCTCCTTGAGAGGAGCCCTGCTCCGTTACTTGTGAGATTTACCTTCGTATTCACGCCTTGTTACTGGCCGGCCGATGAGTAGCCAGCCAGCAACAACTGGTTTGAGTCCAGGAACTAATTATGGTTTCCCTGACCTCTTTTGCTCCAGTTCTCCCAGTTTTGTCCTCTTGATAAAGCAGTCCTGCTCGCTCAGAGAACGTGCCTGCTCATGGCTGCTGCGGTGAATCTGGACATAAGCCGAAGCAATTTGCTTCCTGCTGATGAGGTAGAACTTGAAAGGAATTCAAAGGTTAACTTTGGCATTTTAGGACTAATTTCCTTCTCAGGAAAGGCCTGTTAGTTTCAATCCTAATTAATTGTCCTATAGAAATGACTGATTGTCTTTGAAAATGGGAATAATGTTTGATACTTGAACTATTCTTCCAGTGCTTCACGTTTTATATCATAAGCCTGTATTCATTCTACCCTTTTGTGCTTCTTTAGAGAATTGACAGAACATTTAATTTATATATATATATATATATATATATATATATATATGTATGTATGTATGTATGTATGTATGTATGTATGTATGTATGTATGTATGTATGTTACATTTTGTGTTGTATTTGTGCTGATAAATAAATAAAGGGAGACTAGTATAGATCTATTTCAAGCTATTTAGCTCTCATCAGCTAGCCATACCCTTACTGGGATTCGAACCTGGGCTGTATTAGTGCTGCTTATATTATTAGCTGCTTAGTGGTTAACACATCTGCCTAATATGTAACACAGCCCAGGTTTGAATCCCAGTAAGGGTATGGCTAGCTGATGAGAGCTAAATAGCTTGAAATAGATCTATACTAGTCTCCCCTTATTTATTTATCAGCATAAATATAACAAATGTAACAAAAAGGCAAAGGTAAAAAATATTGGGTTTCTGTCTGGATGGTCTCTTGTGACGAGCCGAAGACAGAGAGTGGAAGTGTGACCTTCCTCCCATATTTGGGCATACCAGGGGTTGTGACTTTATATATATATATATATATATATATATATATACACATATATACACACACACACACACACATACATACATACATACATACATACATATCCAGGCATTGATAATTAATCAATAGATAAGTTTACGTATGCAAAAAAAAATCAGGAAATGCATCCTCTCTGACACTCCCAACAAACATGGTGATGTTCTCACGTGTGGTTTACCTGACATTCTGTTGGCTTCCAAAGCAGGCTGAACTGCTGACTCAGGCCCTCGACTACATCCAGTCCTGCAGAGCAATCTGGAAAGTCTTGAAGCAGACAGGTGAGCTGGAATTTCTACAGTTCCAAAAGAAATTAATGGCGAAACCCGTTTGCCTTACTTATCGATGGCAGTAGGACGTTGCTTGCTCCACGGCTGAAATCTGTCAGGAGTACAGGCCTGTTTCAGGCAAGAGTCTCTCGAACCCGTTCAAGGAAGGCTGCAGCCCTTTCAGAGCAGATTGGGGAGTTATCCGAGCCCTGAACTTCCGTGTCAACTGAGAAGTGAGCCTGAAGCTATGGAATTGAGACATTTCCTGATCTTTTAGCGGAATCCAGATAGCGTTGTCCGCTCTCATGGCTTCATAGCCTGGGAAATGCCCCTCTCCTACCTGAATTCCTCTTTGCTGTGCTGAAACTGTACGGACTGGCGGGGGTTGTTTTGCCCCCCCCCCCTTCCCGCTCATACCTCGCGAGCTACTAAAATGGGACTTCTTTTCTTGCTCCTTAGGCGATTTCCCCAAGGACCCCACAGATACAATATTACAGCTTTATGAATTTGAAGCCAGCGCCAAGCTGAATTCCCCTGCCGTGCCCAGGCTGCTGGACGAAGTGCTGGCGCTTCCGCAGGTGGAGATCAAGACTCTGCAAATCATTGCTTGTAAGAGCCAGCCTGCTGCTCCCACCATCCTTCCTGGGGGGGAATCTTGCATTTCAAGGACGGCTGCTGCTTCCATGAGTCTGAGGCAGGGAAGCCACAGCAAAAGTGGAGTTGAAGCTTCTGGGATTAACCCCCCCGCCCCTCCCCCCCCTCCCACCATCGATGTTGTGCTTGCAGCCTGTTCCTCTGAGCGGCTGCCCTGCGGCATTATCAAGGGCAGGTGCACCCAGTTGCCTTTGAAAGGTGTCTCTTTCTCTCACGGCTTCTTCCTCAAGCCCTGGCCATGGAACCTCCCGCTCACTATCCCTCCGTGTGCAAGAGGGCCCTCAGGATGATCTTGACTCTCCTCAGGAAAGGTGAATCGATTGATGCAGTCGCCTACAGGTAAGCAGCCGGGGCCGTTAAGGAGCGTTGATCCTGGCTGCGTGGGTGGAGGGAGAGGATGGCTGTCGTGGGTAAAATTCTGGCTATTTCCTCGAGAGAGAGAGAGAAAAAGGACGTCTAGGGATGCATCCCTCACTCAGGACCTTGAAGGTTGCTTCTTTCCGAAAACTCGGAAGGGAACAGCTGCCTTTTCCTTCCCTGTTGATGAAGGTCCCCGGAGTTGGGGTGAGGGGAGGGCTGGACAGGGGTGTCCCAGCAAGAGGTTTGGGTGCCTTGCAAAGCAGGCAGGAAGAAGGAGGTACTTCACAGGGGCTTAACCTCCCTCAGGCCTGTCCTCCTATTGTATTTCATACTCAGCAAATGCCTGCACAGCTTGGTCCACCTTTCCCTGCCCTCCGGCCCCATTGAGGCAGATCTGTGTGTGCTGGAGGAGGCCTGGGCCTGTTTCGAAGATGCCCTGACCGTGTTGGACAACACAGTTAGTATCACGAAGCTTCTTTCGGTGACAGGAATCTTGAAAGTCTGCCAGTGGGCATCTTGATATGACAGAATATTCGCCTGGCTTCCCCTGTTAACATTGCAGGTTCGGGTGGATGGGAACAGCATCCTCTCGGTGGGCCCCACTTCTGCCCAGGCAGCTAAATGAGGCAGCTTGTGTGCCCGGGGGGTTCACACGCCCAGCAAGCGTTAAAGCAAAATACAGCTGTGTGTGTTTTTGCCCTTCTTGGTTTCATTAACACTAAGCTGGGGCTAGAAGCTGTGATATGTTCATTTGAACGTTAGCAGGTGCTGCAGTCCAGTTATCCGGAGGTGGAGATAATCTGGCTTATGACTAGAGCTTGGAACACAGGAATATACCAGTACTGTGCTGGGAAATATAAGGAGGCAGAGCAATGGTGTGGCCTAGGAATGCGGTTCTTGGCCTACCTGGGGACTTTGAAGGACAGCTACGAGAACCAGGTGAGGGCGGGTGGGTGGGTGGGCCCACAAGTAGAGGGATTAATCACAGCCAGAGCACCCTCCGAAATGGCCCGTCGTGAAGGACGACAAACGCAGCAGTTCTACCATACGTGACTGGGGGAAGAAAGCTGCTTGCTGAGATTTAGTATCAAGTGGAGAGTAGGGGGATTTCCAAAAATTTGTTTCAGGGGTGGAAATGCCTGTCGGCAACTAAAGCAGCCGCCGTCCTTTCCCCAAGAGCAGCCGTGGCAGCCGCCTCCTCAGCAGCCCTTGGAAAGGAGTCTGAGGAACTGCAGGCACAAGAGGCAGCCTTGAACAGTCCTCGTGCCTGTTGCTTCCCCCAGTTCTCCTGGCTGCTTCAGCTAACAGAAGGGCTGAGCTGCAGAGACCTCCAAGCCCTCTTGTTCAAGAATTTGGGGTGACCTTTGTCCACAGATGATCGGAGTTTACGGTGAGGTGCTGGACAAACTGGACAAAGCAAAGGGACTCCATTCCAAAGAAGAGTGAGGGGGACCCTGGCCCCCACCAGTTGCCCTGCGCTGGGCTGGAACTGGCAAGCGGGATTGTATTCCGTGGAGGATACTTCACAAACATGAAGTTGAATAAAGGAGTTCTAATTGTTTACAAATACATTTGTCTTCCCTGGTGCATTTGTCACAACTTCTGATTTTGCAAGTACTAGAGTCGGTGTAGCGACTGGCTTGCGACTCCACCAAAAGTGGAAAGTGACAATCAAAAGAATCCAGCAAAACAGCTTTAAAAGAGGATTCTAGAGCACTAATGAAAGGCCGTGTTGTGGTGTTGTGAGGAGGATGGAAGCGTCAGCGTTGGATTGTTTCTGGCCCGTGAAGCCCTACAAGGCAATTTTGCCCCCTTCCCACCCACAAAGCCAAGGCCCTCCCAAGAAAACAGCAGCAGACCAGCTCATTGCAATGTTCGTTTATTAAAAATATATGTCTCCTTGGAAGAAACACTGGTAAACCAACTAGTGTCATGGTTGGATACTTTCAGCTATGCCATGGAGGAGGCAGGCTTCCTCCATGAGCCTAGAAGACAGTGACCGGCTATTACAAAATAAAAGTCATCGGAGACGAGCCACCTCGAGCGCTGTTTCTATTGATGCATAGTCCGGTTCTTCAGAACGTGTCTTGCAAACACCAGCTGAGCAGAGGAAGTCGGGGGTGGCCTCTCCCAAAGCCTTCCACCCCCAGGGATTCTCGTACCCGACAGCAGCTTCCTCCCGATTCTTCACCAGTGAACAGCCGCTCTGGTCCTTCCGAAGTTCCACTTGACGTTTCTTGCAACACAGCTGATGTGGGAATGGCTTCTCGCTTACCAGAATGATTCTCCGCAAGATGACAGTTTTCACCCATGTTTAACAATGAAGGCCGTGCACAAATCACACAATGAATGATATAGCTACCTACCAGCTATGGAGCGGACGGCATCGACGGGCTACAAGCCGAGGCCTCGTCCCACCCGGAGGATTGGGACCAGGACAACTCGGATCTCTCCTCCCGTAGCAGCCGTGGCTCTCGCTCCATGGAAACGAGATGTGTACAATCGTCCCTTTCAAACTTGAGATTGGGGCAAGATGGCGAAAAGTGGGCAAATCTCCTCCTCTGGCCCACGGGCAAGGGCTCGCACCCGTCTAGCAACGCTTGGACACTCCACCCAGAACTTCCACAAATCCAACTTACTCTCTTGTTCGGCAATAGAAAAACAAACAAACCCTTTTTTGCACCTACAGTCTACACACTGACATGACCACAAACCAAGGCTTCCCATTAGCAGCTAGCCGCAGTCCACGGAAGACTAACAGTCTGTGCCACACGGAGAGCGCATTCTCAATTGCACTTGCCCTTTGCTATCCTGAAGAATTGCAAGCGGATGTTGGCAGCAAGGAACGCCCGGGGTCCGTCTCTGCAACGAGGGTCATGTAGAAGCACAAAGGAGACGGAGGGTGCGATTCTTCACGGAGCCTCCAAGGATTAGCTTGGTCAGGAAGGGCTTCAAGTGTTGCAACCAGAATTTGGCACAATTCTGCTAGAATAAGAACTTCCCAGGTTCTTGAGTCAATTTTCCACTGAAAACATGGTTGAAAGAGTGACCCTCCAAGGCACAAGCTTCTCTTCACGCCGCCTGCTGCATCCAGCTTCCCACTGCACGGAGCCGCTCCAGGCTCTCCCACGGAACGAGTCAGTGGAACGGAGTCGAGTCTCTTCCAAGGGACCCGACTGCAACACAGAACAGCCGCCGCTGTGCTCATCCCGCACGGTCTGTAGGTTGGGTCTGGAAACTATTTACAATGGGACAATCTTAAAAAATAAGTTAAAAAACTGGATTGTATACCCGTTCAGTTCATTATTAAAATCAAAAAGCTTGGAATAATGAAAAGCCAACACACACCAACACAAACATGATTTTGGTTTAACAGCAGCTTAAAAAAACCTCTCATGCAAACACATCAGGTGACATAAAACAATGTGCAGTTAATATGTAGCGTTATCTTTTTGCTTTTGCGTGCTCAAATAAATTGTTGTCGTTTGTTTCTGTGGCTCTGGGCCCTCTGTCTGCTCCAGAGTGCTGGCTTCTCTCGTTCCAAACGCAGCAATCGGCTTTGGAAGAACCACAAAACGCTCCGTACCATGAATTCCACTTCCACAGCGGTTTCTGTCCCAATGGCTGAGGCAGGGTGGCAATTCTTTCACTAGCAAAGAACATTCCAGCAGCCTCCTTGGATTCTCTAGTCTCGCGTGTGCGTGCCTGTGTGTGTGTGTATATATATATATACATGACTATATTCAGAACATTCTCTAGTCATATATATGTATATATTCAGAGCATATATTATATATATAAAATTACATATCTAGATAAATAAAAGCATTCTGTTGCCTTTTCTTCTTGGTAAAATTGACAGGCTGCCAGTCTCCACTCTACCGAGAGGGGCAAGAACTGTCCATGTGTCGCGTCGGTGGCTCTCGAGGCTCCTTGACCACTGCCACCTCCTGCCTTGCTTTCTGACTTCAACAGTTGACGTATTTTCTTAATTAAAAACACAGAAAACTCTCAAATAGGGTGTTGTCCCCATTTCTAGGGGAGCAGCAGGATAGTCCATGCAGGAATGGTGGGGACAGTCACTTGATGAAGGAGACTGGCCCATCCCGAGAAAAAGAAAAAACAGGACTAGAAAACGCAATTGTCAACCATCTAGAAAAGGGACGGGGTGGCCTTCTCGCTCCCCCTCTGGGGCAGAGGACGGGGGGAAGGGTCGCTGATCTCCTAGTGGGTTGATTGAAGGGAGGGGGACATCACAGTTTCTCAGAGGATGGGATCCAGATATAATGCCCAGATTGGTCCTCGATGATCTGTTTGATTTTACTGTAAATCTCTTCCAGGGAGTCTCCTTGTACAATGGCTGCGGGAGTAAAACACGAGAGGTTGACTACTTTCCTTCCCCCACCGCCTCCTTGGAAGCTGCAAGCAACTAACCCGATCTCGCATGATCGCCCCGTTTTTACCCATAGGAAAACCTGTTCGGCACACTCCTCCCCATTCCTGTGGTGAAGCAGGCAACTACGGAGATGGGGGGGAGTCCCCACCACAAGCTCACAACCCAGGAGAACTCTCACCTGTGAAGTACTCTCCAAACTCCTGCTCCAATTTCATGGCTTTGTCAAAGACCTTGTTGGCCTGCTCGTACGTCTGCCTCCGGTTCATCTCCCTGCAGGGAGGAGGGGAAAAAAACAGCCTCAAGACAAAAGCCTCAGTCCTGGCCGGAGCTCCTCTGCTTCTGCCACTGTCCGAAATCAGACTTTTCCTCCGCTTTCTGAGGGTCTCCTGGGCCGCTAGGGCACATCGGCATCTCACCTCCACCTGAACGGACAAGGGTGGAGGGGAAATGGGAGGGCTGCGGCCTTAGGAGAAGGTTCGTGGCCGACGGATGGTGTGGATGACACAGAGAAAACTGAGACCGGCAATTCTTGGATCCGAGCGCAGGGAAAGGTAACCCCTAAGTAGGTTTTAAATCCACCTGCAGCCCAATAACGGTTCTGTCAATCAAAAAGCCTGAAGGGAGAGTTGGATGCACTACGTGGAAACCCATGATTGAGATAACTGCAGTCCGCTTGTCCCTCCCACAGCAACCACTGCACTTTCCGGCCTCCTCTTTGGAGAGGTCCTGCTCCTCTGCTGGTCCACGGCCCTCAAAGGTAGCAGCATCCAGGTAAGCGCATTCATGTTTGGACTGATAAACCAGCCAGAGCCACTCAGCCAGTGAGATGGGTGAGGCGTAAATTGGAGGAATAAATAAAAAGTTTTTTTAAAAAACCCAACCGCTAAAACCTCCGTGTTGTTAACTCACATGAGCGCTTCGATGGATTTGGGCTTGATGAAGACCGCAACCGGGTACAGCTGTGCTTGCTGCAATCTTTTGATCGCATTGCCCGACACATCCAGGATGCAGTGCTTCCCCTGCGGGAGAGCAGGACGCCCGTTAACCTCACAGCCCGCGCATGGCACTTTCAAGAAGCTTTGCCCCCCTCTTCCCCCGCCCCAAACTCATCAGGAGGACCACAACCCGAAGCAGCAGAGACAAGGCCATCGGACAACGGCTTACTGGGTGGTCCATTTGTTTCCGGTATTTTAGGGCTTAAATGAGATTGTGATCAGCTTCAAAACAAGCTGATCCGAAACCTGGCGCAGAGTCTGCTGCTGGTTTGACAGCGGACACCATGCAGGTAATGCGTGAACTGAATGATGGCACGAGTCCCGAGCGGCCACTTGGCCGTGCGGTATTTTGACCAAGGATGGGCACAGCCCGCGGTGCCGGACTCACCCGCTCAGCCACTGCCCGCACAGACTGGACACTGGTGCCGTAGAGATTGTCGTTGAACTGCCCGGCTTCGATAAACTTGCTGTCCTGAATGTCCTTCTCCATCTGCTCCCGTGAGCCCACAAAGTGGTAATCCTGTCCGTCAACTTCGTTTTCACGTCGTGGCCTGGTGGTGTCTGAAAAGGAAACGCACGGCTTTTTCTGCAGTTCAGAGCACGGCGGCATCTGTGGGCCCAAAGCTGTGCCCTTCTGACGCAATCGGCAGGCATGGCTGACCTTGACCGCGCAGCCTGGCCTTTTAACCTCCGCTGCAAGCAGAGGACCAGCTGATGGATGTGAACATCCATCCTCTTATCACCCAAAACATCTGGAGCACAGGGCCTATCGCATCACTTGGGAAGGCGTACGTTTCCCTTAAATCTCACCCACCACCCCAAAAGAAACGACAAGGGAGCCATCGCTTACGAGGCACACAGGATCCAAACTTGTGTGGGAATTCTGAGATGAGGTCATCGTTGACTCGGTCCTTCATGGGCCCCAAAACAATCACTGGCCTGGCGTAGTGAACTAGAAAGGCAGAGCAAAAGAGGAGGAGTTTTGGAGACCAGCTGTGACATTCAAAGCTGATCGGGGAAAATAACGTGCAGAAATCTTTTGAGAGCTTAAAGCTGTCCTCCAGAAAGAAGACGACGGTGAACCTGCCTTTTTGCCAACTTACTTTCTTGCCTCATCACAGGTTCGTACGACAGAATTGTGTCCTCTTGTCCTTCTGAAAGAATTGGAAAGAATCAGTCAGCCACGCAGCAACAACTCCACACCTCACTGCCAAATGGCAGCGCTGTTCATTTCTGAGGCATTAAACCTCCCTGACATTTTCATTTTGCCTTCGCAATCAGGGAGAAGCAAAGGTCTCCCTCCACTGGAGCCAATTTTCCCTCTCAGCAGAATTTCTGGCGAACCGTCTCCGAGGGGAGCCCCATTTATAGCAGCCCAGCCAAGCTGGCCAAAAGGTGAGGGACACCGGGAGGGACAGTTCAGCAACCTTCTCCCCCAGTTTGTAGATACAATCAAATGACAGGCGGACGTTGGCACTTCAAGAGAGCTTCTGCGCCCAAGGACAGAAATCCCACATGGGAGCCAAAGTCCCTTATCTGCTCTTTTGGACTTTAATCACCTGTGTGAGTCAACTTGAGAGACCACCTGCTGCCAATTACCTCCAATAGACCGATTAGATCCCACAGATTAGGCCTCCTCCGAATTCCATCCGCCGGCCAATGCCGACTGGCGACTACCCGGAGGAGAGCCTTCTCTGTGGCTGCTCCGGCCCTCTGGAACGAACTCCCCGTGGGGATTCGAACCCTCACCACCCTCCAGGCCTTCCGCAAAGCCCTTAAAACCTGGCTGTTCCGACAGGCCTGGGGCTAAAGAGTTTTTGCCCCCCTTCTCGAATGGTATGGTTGTTGTGTGTTTTTTAAATTTTGTATTGTTATGTCTCGTCTTTTTATCCCCGTCTGTACCTCCTTCCCTGATTGAATTGTGAGCCGCCCTGAGTCCCCTTCGGGGAAAAGGGCGGCATATAAATGTAATCAATCAATCAATCAATCAATGGGGGGGCATAGAATCGAAAGGATCCTGTTCAGGCCTTAAGTCTCTGCTACCTGAAACCAACCCCTTTTACCTGGCGGACTTATGCTATGCTCCAATCCCAACTGAAAAGAGCCACCAGCCCACAGAACAGACAGAGGCACTGGCAGCTCTGAACCCCCCCCCCACCTCCCCCAGCATGGGATGAAGCCAGAAGGGAACTCGGGTGGGAACAAACAGGGGACACTTACTGGAACTGCTCTCGCTGTCACTGGTGTTGGATGTCACACCCTCTGCAAACAAAGAAAGAGGCCTGGATTTAACGCACAGAGGTTGACAGCAGGGGATACCAGGGGTGGAGGGCCACAAGCGCTGGGGACATGGGAGAGGAGTCCACGTCCCCGGCCCCTCTGCTTCGGTGCGGAGGGGAGCCTAGCTGATCCACTCCACTCGGGAAGGAGCCACGCGTGGATCGCTCTCCTTCCCCCCCCCCCATCACCCTCTGCGGCAGGCACCCCAGAGCAGCTCAGGCACAAGCAGGGTTGAAGGAGGACATGCAGCCCTGTTCCTGGCCGGCTCCCCTTTGTCCCCCGAGAGCACACCCCTGCCACTGAAGCGACAGAGAAGGGAAGAGAGGAGGGGAGGGAGCGGTGAGCAAACGGACGACAGGAAAGAAACCACAGGGCTGCCCAACTGAGGTGTCCCCATTGAGGCAGCAGGGGAGGAAAGGAGTTCACACACACAGTGCAAACACAGCAAAGGTTCAGTGACCTGGTTGGGGGGTGGGGTGGGGGTTTCCCAATAGGAGCCGGGCCCCATTTGGCTGGCACCTGGCTGCAAGAAGGCCTGGAGACGATGCCGGCCTTTCTCCTGGCCAACTGACTGCGCTGCTGGGGAGCCCCTGCTAGGAAGAGGCTCCTAAGACCCATCAGCCTGTGCCGAGAGGGGTCCTTCCTTTGGAAGGAGGCGGCCAGTCTAGGGACTAACGGTGAGGCAGGGCTGGTGGGAGCTGAATCTGTGCCAAGCGTCCCGGGAGCTTCCTTCCGGTCTCAGGCATGCTAGCAATGGGAAGGGAGGGTGTGTAGTGAAGTTCCACTTACTCAGGTTCTTTGTGCCATAATAATCGTCACTTAACCCAGGGAAGTCCTGATTCACAGCCAGCCAGAGGGGAGAGGAAGGGGGGTGGGGGGAAGAAAAGAACGAGAGAAGGAAAGAGAAAGGGGGGGAAGAGAGAGAGAAAGGGCCAGGACAGCATTAGTGACAAGAGTGCAGAACAGCTGAGAGCTGCAACAGCAAGTGAAGTTAAAGCTCGTGGATCAACGCTTCCAACCACCTCCTCGTCCCAAAACCTCCTCCTTTGAGCAGGATCTCCGGAAGGAAAGGCAGGCCAAAGCTTGCTCCAGAAGAAGCCCAGACACCAAGGCAGACCTCCCCAACTGCCTGGGGAGGAGCAGAGGCCAATGCTCTGGGCCTCTCTCTACCAGGCTAACCAGGTTCAGCAACACCAAGCAGAATCCCTTGTTCCGAGACCAGCTACCCCAACCGGGGCTACTGGGAGGATGCCCCTTATCCAGAGCAGTGCAGACCTCAGCAACCCAAGCCCAAGAATTCCCTCCCACCCCCACCCCAAATGGTAATCTGATGCTCCTCTCAGCCAATCCTTGGACACCGGTCCCCCTCCCGCTGCCCCAGGGGTCGATTCTTCACTTATCCCCACCACGGGTGAGCTCTCTACTACTCCCTGGAGTGACTAGCCTGCAGTCACCGTTACCCAGAGCACAAAGCGAAGGCAGGATCGTGCTCAAAAGATCCACCAGGCTGCAGAGAGTTTGGGCTGAGTTATTCTCAGCTCTCTTCCCCTCTTCACAGAGCCCCAGCACCTGCCCGGGTCTCGGCAGCCCCCAGGAATCAGGCTTTCTTGCACAGGGGATGCCCTTTCTCGCGGCATCCTAATCCTTGACTGCTTTCCTGGCCAACAGTACGAGAGGAGCAGAGCTTTGCGACCCGGCATCTGCTTAGCAAGGAGAAGCTCTGAAGTCCAATCCCCGTGCAACGGCAATCAAAGGGATCGGACGGCAGGCAACAGGAAGTTGCTGGGAGTTGAGAAAAAGGACGAGGCCAGAAGGGCCAACTGGGATGCGCTGTGGCTTCAGGCAGAGAAGGCCGCCGGCTCTGCGAATGCGGCACGAGAGCCTAACGCTGCCCTTCACAGGGCGAGAGGGCCCATAAAACCTGCTGCTTTTGGAAGGGCATCCCTGGTCATTTTGTAGAAACGGTGGAATGTGCCCACCCACCTGCTGATTTATCCTAAGTTCTTGGGCAAGGGAAGGAGAGAGAGAGACTTGCCGCTGAGGCCTTTAATGACCCCGGCTGCTATCAGGGAAGCCCACGGGGGCCAAGCTCTGCCCCAAAGACATTCAGAGGGGGCCATTTGTAAGGCTTCAGCTCTTGGCTACAGGGAGACAGCTGAGCAAATATGGGGCATCAGGAAGAGTGAAGGGCTCGTCGTTGCAAGCGAAGTCTGAGAGGCCCCCTTAGTTAAAGGCAGAGCAAGGAAGCCAGGAGGACCCAGGGGCTTCTCCCAGAGGCCCTGGCTCAGCCGTTCCTTGCTGCAAGCTGCCTCTGACCTCGGATGAAGGACCGTTTGGCCCTCCGTCCATCTGCTCACCACCATTCACGGCCACAACATTCTCACGGTCCTCCTTCCGTGTCATTCAGACAGGCTGATGCTCCCCTAGGCAGCCCAGCCTCGAGGCAATGCAGGGTCCGCCAAGCCGACCAGGTCTGGGGCCAGGCAGCCTCCCCCCCCCCGAGGAAGCCGCGTGCCACTTCTCCCTCGCAGGGGGCAGCTGCTGGGGCTCCCAGAGAGAATCCGAGCAGGGCAAGCTGCTACTTACGTTCCTGTCCGCTGCTTTCCTGAGCCAAGTTCTCTTTGCTCTTGTAAAAGGGGAATTTTCGAGAGAGACGGAAACTCTTTTTACGTTTCGTTTTGATCAACTGTGAAGAAGGTGAAGATGCAAGGGGTGCAGAAGGAAACAAAAAGAACAGGAACAAAAAGGACAAAAAACAATGGAGTTTAAAGCATGCAAGAAAAATTAAAAAATGAACAGACAACGGTGTGATCAGTGTCAGGGAAGCTGCCCCTCAAATGAAATCATGGAAATTACATGTAAATGGGGATGCGAGAGGAAAATCAAGGGTGGAGGAAATGATCTTGAGGGATGGTGGAAGACGACTAACAATTTTCATTGCCACGACAACATGGAGGGGTCCCCATGGCCCAGCCAAGCTCCCTGGCTCTCCACCAGTCCGTGGAGGAATTCCCCGTCCCAGCCTTCAGCAAGACCTCGAGAGAATTCAGGGCCGGCCACCAGAAACTGTCCTGGGCCACAGAAGTGGAGGAAGTCTGAGGATGTTGTGTGTGTGTCTGTCTGTCTTCTCCTGCGGACCGAGACCCTTTGTTCAACCCTCACCTGAGGTGCACTGGCACTTGCAGGAACTGTGCTTACACCCCAGTCGGATTTCATTCAAAACCCTTCCCTGCTTCTCACACTCGCACACAAACACACAAGCAGCCAAGCGGCACTTACTCGGTTGGATTCTATCATCCCTGTCCGAGCGTGGAACTTCACTGTTTTCAAGCGTGCTCGTTCCTTTTTTTCCACCCTGACAGCATCAAGGAAAAGAAAATAGATTTAAGGGTGACTTTGATCTCCACTCGGCTCCCTCTTCCTGTCCCAATGAGATCTTCCTACAAGAACCTCACAGAAATTATTGCCACGTCGGATTCTTCAGGCCTTCAGTGGAAGGTAAACAGAAGCTCAAAAATCCAAACAGCCCCCCACCCCACCCCCCAATCACGAGCAGAATTTTCTCTGCCACCTGAAAATCCCTCGTGCTCGGAAGCAAAACACAGGCCCAAGTCCTCTCGGCCCCAAAGTCCGTCTCGGCTCTTCCTGACATCCCCCCTCAAGAAAAGTGACACAACTGGCCAGTGAACACCCCCCTCCCCCCGCGCGCCACAAGGGCCACCGTGGCAGAACCAGCGCTCACCTCTTCTTGCTGGGAATGACTCCGATCTGCTCACTCTCGCCGTGAGGGGTCACCAGCCTGGCCTGCCACCACTCGTCATCCGAGGCATTGATGACGTGCAGAATGTCCCCGTAGGAAAAACTGAGTCCCTGGCTGGGCAAGCAGCTGTCCCGAGTTCGGTCATAGTCAAAGAGGGCCCTGTCCAGGGATGAGGCAGGTTAGCAGGATGGCCAGAAGGTCATCGTCTGTCCACAAAGCTCCACGCCCCGAAGGCTGGGCCTCGGACCTCCCGTTGGATGCAACGTCTTCTTCTAGCCTTTCTCTAGGAGCCCTTCCTTTGGCCTGAGCCTACTGCTTCAAACGGGGGCCTCTCCAGCCAGGACCATCCCAGCGCAAAACACCTCACTAGACAGTCACTTATCTGAAATGGGATAGGTTCCCCTGCTTGGGCAGGGGGCTGGACTAGAAGACCTCCAAGGTCCTTTCCAGCTGCATTGCATTGCATTGCACTGCACTCTATTCTATATTCGATTCTATATTCAATTCTATTCTATATTTTATGCAATTTTATTCTACATTCTCCTCTATTCCATATTCGATTCAATTCTATATTTTATTCGATTCTATTCTACATTCTCCCCTATTCCATATTCGATTCTATATTCGATTCAATTCTATATTTGATTCTATTCTATTCTATATTCTCCTCTATATTCTATTCTCCTCTATTCTATATTCTATTCTAGAACTAGGAGGGTTGCTGTTTTGCAAGTTCCTCTTCCTGCCACCAGGGGGCGCGCTGTCCTGTGCCTCTGCCCCATTTAAGGGTTTACTTCCTGCTCGGCACAAAAAAACCCCAGGAAAACGTTTTGGTTGGGGCTGGATCAGGCCTTCCGATCTGGCATAACAAGCCTCCTAATTACCACAACCGGCAGCTTGTCCATTTCATCAGTTTCAGCTAAATTGTGCTCGAAACTACTCCACCCAATAGGGCTGAGTCTCCTCTCCCAGTGCAAAACGGCTTGCACAGCGCTGCCTCGATTCCAGGAGCAGCCGAGGACGTGCTGGGCAAGATGGGAAGCCTGGCCTCCTTGCCACAGAAGAGGGAAGCGGGAGTTGGGGGAGAGGCCTTTGCCAGGACGGAGGCTTCCAGAAGAACAAGGAGCCAAAGCAGCTAAAAAAAAAACTCCACCGGGGTTGGCTTGTGTTAAAAGCAGCCGGTGCTGAAATTACAGAGGGGCAGCCGAGTGCTCGCCCCCAAATCAGTCCACGCACCCCTCAAGAGAAGCAGCCAGCGACGGCCAGAGAGCCGCTTCATGGTGAAGCCAAAGGCTTCGTCTCCGTTCCTACGTTGGGAAGACTGAAGAGAACTTGGCAGAAGAGGCTCATCCCCCCCCACCCACCCCCCTGGGCAGTGCTTGTAGAACATGCTCAACCACTAAACCAAGGTTTACCCCAATTCGATTTCAGGATTCATAGTGCCCAAGCAGGTGCCATGGCTGGATTTGCTCAAAAACTGCGCTTGGCAAGTCTTTGACCAAAGGCCCCACGTGGACTCAGAGGACCTGAGAATCGGAAGGGGTCCAGGAGTGCCCCACCCAAGGCGGCCAGGGGCATCCCAGGCGCTGGGTACCCCGTGCGATGCCTTGCTTGATGGGCGCAAGGGGCCTGCGGGACGGTGCTTCGAATGGAAGCCACGTTTCAGGAAGAAGGGAAACGGCCGAGCCGCCAGCCGAGGTCAGAATTAGGACGACTGAAAAAGGGCGAAACTTTGTTGTGAGTGATTAAAACCAAAGGGTCTCCTAGCCAGGCGTTTAACACACCAGCCTTCTCGGCAAGGGGCACCACGAGGCCCCTTTTTCTGGGGGGGAGAGAAGCAGAGTCCACCTGGAGTGCGGCACAGTAGCAAAAAAAGGAATCCAAAGAGGCCCTTCGACACACACACCCCTCCTCAAAAGAGTCCTTCTGCTTACCGGACGTAAAGGGATCTCTTCTCGCTTGTCCGAAGTGAACCGGAGCCCGAACTCATGCTGCTGTTCATCATCTGCTCTCGGAGGTCATGGATCTTGGACTCAAAGCGGCTGTACTCTGCAAGCACAAAGGAGGGAGGGTTGGGGGCCATCCAGCCCAGCAGGGTCTCTGCGTTTCACACAAGGGAGCAGCCAGCCGAAGCCATCACCTGTGCGCTATATCCGAGCACTGTTTACTTGGCAGGTCCTGGGCCAGATTCTCTGCATACCTGACTACAGGTGTTGGCCTTTGAGAAAGTCACAGCTCAAATGGGGCATGACAAATAGGCTAAAAAGGCAACTAAGAGGGCCCTGTCAGTTGTTATTCCGTATTCTGCGTTTAGAGTGTCGTCACGGCTGAGATCACTCCCTCGCAGAAATGCTCCTGGGGAAGGAGACAGGAAGAGGCAGCTTATTAAAGCTCTTCCCTTCAAAGGTGAGACTGAACAGGTAGGCTGACATCAAGAGGGCAACCTAAGAGGCACCAACACAGGAGGAGCACTTTACACACCAGGGGAAGGACGGAGAGGACAGACAATCCCAGAATTCACCTGTTGTGGCCGGCCAGCGGAGCAGCAGAGTCGGGCAGTGAAGAGGTTGGGGAGGAACCTGGGCCAGTCCTGGAGTCTGGGGAAGACTCTGAGGAGGGCTCTGTGTCAGAGGCAGAGAGGGGGCCAGGGCCGTATGCCAGTTATCAGCTGCCTTCAGAGTCAGACAGCAGTGAGGCAGAACAGCTGGAGCCTGTTCCCAGTGTGCGCATGCATAGAGTTGCCAGACGAAGGGAACAGCTAAAAAAATGGGTCAACTAGGGAGTAAGGCCACAGGTGGACAATGAATGGCCCCTCCCAGAGGAAATAAAAGAGGAGCAAAAGGGGAGTGGAGTTTGCAGGAGACAATTAGTTCGCTTAATTGGTTCGTGACTCTCTGAGACTCCTTGCCAAGTTTTGCAGAGATCGGCCTGGCAGCTCTCCAAGCCAGATAAGGTCTGTGACTGTAAATCCTCCCTCGAAAGACTTTTCTGGATGCGAATGAGCAGAACTCACAGTCAATTAATAAAAGGGGTTTTTGTCGGGACAAGGAGTCCGCTTCATGCTCTCGGGAAGCCTCGGTCAGAACACCGCCTGAACCAACAAAAGTGGCTGAAAGGAGGTAGAGGATATTCAAGCAGAATTTCCCCTGACTGACCATAAACATCTAGCATTTATTACCACAAACATTTCAATGGCTAAAGAGATGCAACCGTGTTTTAAGAGAGTTGGCACAATTAATAGCAAACAGCCGTTCAAAAGTCCATTACCAACATCCGGCTCTTGGGTCTTGTGGGAGATAAGATTACAGGAAAATTAACCGAGCTCTGCTTTAATGCCAAGAGTGCTTGAACGGTTTGAAAATATTCCTAAAGGCCTTGATAAACATGGAGCTCTATCAACCTTCCAAGCATCCAGATTATGCAAGCAAAGGGTTATATAAACACAGTTTTGGGTTTACCGTTTACTTCAAGGTTATTATGCCTTTTCCATAGCACATCTTCATGCATTATACATACTGTTAAACAAGGTTTATTACACGGAAGCTTGCATAAGGTAGAGGTGGGTTATTTTGAGAGTTTACAATTTAATGAGATCGACAGGCAGAAGACCTTAGAAAAACCAAGTCCCCAAGAACAGGGGTTTTTCCACACAGTCGCCATTTAGAGAGTTTCTTGCTACTCCCAACAACAGAAATTCTGCTCCAATAGCAGAGAAACGCCTTAGTTGCCTTCCAGAATTCAGAATATTTAATAATAATAATAATAATAACAACAACAACAACAACAATAACAACAGTAACAAACAACAATAACAACAGTAACAACAGTTATCTTAACAGTTCTAGGTCCTTGGTTAGGACTCGAGCTGTTGAGCTACCAACCAGCCACAAAGGCTGTGAATCTCACCAAAGATTAATCAATAATAATAATAATGATGATGATAATGATGATGATGATGCTTGGATCTGCACGCATATTACGAAAATACGTTACGACGTCCTAGGCCCCTGGGTGGGGCCCGACTAGTAACCAATGCCAAATCCGGCGAAACAACTGGCCGCTGTGATACAATTGTATAATAATAATAATAATAATGGAACCCCAATTCAGCATTAAACATTGTTATTAAATTGAAACACATAATCTCACATAGGTTTCCTGCCATAACATCAGCGGAACTGCAAAAAACTGTGCGGCTCGGAACATCGTATATTTTAAGATCCTTGGTTGGTGCCTAGGACCCTGGCAGCAATCCGTATCAACCATCAGCACCAGTCAGTGGTATTTATGATGCATTTTTAAATGTTCAGTTGAATGAGTTTCATGTTTAATGAATAAAAGAGATAATAATGGAGCCCCAATTCAGCATTAAACTTTGTTAGTAAATTGAAACACGTAACCTCTGCTGGAAGTTTAAACCAGACAAACAGAACGGGCTTTCTCTAAACTCGACAGCAAAAACAAAGTAGAAAAACTTCTCTTTTGTTAGGTAGGAACTTTTATTCAGTCCTTCCTTTTTGGCCTCTACGTGTATTGGCTAGAAACTCTGAAGCACTGAAAGCTAAAAAAAACATGGGAGTTAAAAGCAGAGCCCAAGTGTGAAGTGTTATTGATTATTCCAAATGTCAATTTATTTAATTTTATTACAGTATGCTTGATTTAATTCCTTCAATCCTAGATATTCCTTTTACGGTGCGTTTATGCAGTTGAAAGTCATTTTTAATCATTTGTTGGGGTTTTTTGTTCACAGGCCCCCGTCCGATTCTTCTCAATCGCTTTCTTATATGCTACCTTTCTGCCAGGAAACTCCACCTTCTTCCCACTCTCTTTGTGGCCCCATTAGTCCTGCAGGCTTAGAAAAGTTACCCAAAGTTAAGTTTTGCACTTATTTTACCATGAGCTGTTCAGTTGGCAAGGACTCAGCCACCCACCAAGCATCGCTATGGATCAGCTTGTGAATTTTCCGCCCTGGCAGCAGCCGAGCCGTGACCAATATTGATCCAGTTTTCCAAAGTATCAATATAGAATGGAGAAATGACAGGAGAGGACTAACTCCGCTTCAGGGACAATGGATTTAAAAATCATTGAATAGAAACACGCACCGTGCTGTGGGCACATATGTGGCTTGACCAATAGTGCAGGAGATGTTATGAAAAGACAACGATCAGCACATGGAAACGCCCTGTGCTCATTTATGCTCCCAAGAGCATTTCCCCGTATCCTGAGCCTTCTCCTCACCCAGACTCTGAAGCCTTCTGAGCCTCCCTCTTGGGGAAGAGGCCTTGCGATCGTTGTCTTGAAGGCGGGAGGGAGGGGGGGGGGCTGTGAAGAGGCAAAACTGCAGGCCTCACCCCCAGCACCCTCTCCTCAAGCCTCTTTGAAGCAGCTAAGCCACAACCAGAGGGGTGAAATATAAATGGATTAAAAGAAGAGGCTCTTCTCTAACCGCAGATGATGAAAAGGGGCAGAGAGCCCACCCTCTGCTCCCGCCTGACCCCCTGAAGGCCTGAAGCCAAGAGCGCTCTAGCTCTGCATCACCCCTGAAGCTCCCGTCGTACGTACTGATATCAAACCTTTACGTGGCCAAATTTTCTCTTTTTTTGCCATGGGTGGGGGGATGTGTGTGTCTGATTTGACCTTAATCAGCACACATCTCTCACCGGCTGCACAGCGGTCCCTGAACCAAGCAGGTCCCCGCCAAGAGCAGACCCAGCTCCCGTCCTCCGCTTGCAAACGCCACTCTCAAGGCTGGGCAGATTTCAGGACAAAGGCACGAAAGAGACTGGGAGCAGCTCCTCTGCAAGCTCGGCTGACCGCCTCCGGCTGTTTCCTTCCACTACTTAAAAGCTGCCCCCATCCAGCCACTCTCGGCTCAGAGGGACAAACAGAAAGGCTGCGTCCGCCCTGCTGCTCCGGGAGACAGCAAGGGCTCCGTTTCCAGTGCCCGGGGCAGAGGACAGCGTGCTCTGATCAGCCTCTCATGACAGCAACACGGAGCAGCAGTTGGGAGGGTGGGGGGGAGGTGGGTAAGGAAAGCAGACCAGTCTCAAAAGCCAAACTCTATGCTAGCAGAAGGAGCTTTCAGCTGCACTGAAAGGCTTGTGCGCGGGAGGGGGGGGCAGATCACGTGGGGAAACAGCCCGTATCTCCCTTGAATTAAGTACAGGAAGTTGTCCAACAGGTCAGACCATGGAAAATCATCTTCCCCCAGACTCTGGGAAGCTGCTAACCATATGATTCCCAACAGCTACCACCTCTCTTTTCCTATTCCGAGTTGCTTGGACAGAACAGGCCATTCCGCTCCGCATTTGCCAAGAAACAGGCAAGGAGAGGCAGAGAACCTGGCTTGTCCAGAGCAAGTAACAGCTGGTTGCTTCTGCAGTGATATCTGGGCCCTTGGCATTCTCAGGCAGCTTTCCTGGGACTCAATGATTCAACTCTCTCTCTCTCTCTCTGTGTGTGTTTGTGTGTGTGTTAGAATTCCCTAAAGAATTTTAGAGATGGTGTTGGTACTCCTGCTTCTCCTTAGCAATGCTTCTCACCTTGATTACATTTTAAGTGTGCCGTCTGGTAAACAGGTTGGTGAATGTCACTGTGGCAGATGGCTGAATGTTTTCCAAATAAATAAATCCTAGCTATTGAACAGTTTCAAGGCAAGGTCTAGGAAAGGGATCTAGGAAAGGGTGGGAACTTTAAGACTTGTGGACTTCAACTCCCAGAATTTCCCAGCCAGCATAACTTACTCTCTTGTAATCCCTTCCTCTGCAATCTCTCCATTTAGATCAGAGGTCTACAAACTTGGAACTTTTAAGACCTGTGGACTTCAACTGCCAGAATTCCCCAGCCAGCCATGCATGGCAGTTGAAGTCCACAATTCTGGCAGTTGAAGTCAAGTCTTAAAAGTTCCCAATTTTGAACACCCCTGATCTAGGAGAAAAGGAGCAGAGGACTAAGAGTGCAGTTTATTTTGGGTTAGCAGTGAATCTGCTCTGCATCCAGAGGTTCTACAAACTTAAGTGTATTTCCCATTTCTGGAATTCAAAGCGAGCTCAGAAAGGATGGCGATGGCTTTACTTATATCACCACTAGGATACTCTGTGGATTTTCAGGGCCTCAGCGTTATCCCTCGGGACTTTAAAATTCACGAGACTATTATTTACATTTCATCTCCCACAAGGGTTCAATGACACCGATCACCCATTTACGGCATTCTTTGTGAGCCAAAGTCCCACTTCTCCTGTAGGATGTTTTCTATGTGAAACGCAGCCAGGATCCACGCTGCAGAGCTCCCTCCTTAAAGAAGGCAGGTTACAAATGTCACAGCACGCAAAGCCTCATTTGCAAGCAGGAACCCAGCATCCCACATTAACCGCATTGGTTAACTCAGCTCATTCTGGTTAGGAAGATTAATCCCCCTCTTCCTCTTTACAGCTACCAGCATTGCAAGTTCCACCCGGCAGCGAGTCAAGAGAGAAAAAGTGGGCCAAACCAAGCAAGAATTTCCTGCACTCAAGACATCCTTTCCCAGGGACAAAGAACCAAGTGTCATGCCAGCTGTCAAAAAGACAGGATTATTCACTCCACAACCGAACAGGTGATCTGACAGCTTCACCCTGGTCCTTTCTGAAATACGTGCCAGACGCAGCAAGGACTCTTTCAGCCACAAAGCTCAAAGGGCAGCAAAAAGATCTTATGAGCCTGGTTATTACAGGCAGGCTACAAAATGTCGACATGCAGAGGTACCAAGCATAACTGTCGGCTGTCTTAAGAGACTCACACTCATTCAGCAAAGACTAAAAAACCGACCCTACGAAAATTCCCCCCCGACATTTGAAAAATGGTCATGCTTGCAGGATATCAGGCCTTTTCCTCTACCAGGACTGGGAAGCCCCATAATTCAGTTGAACGGAGGCTCAGCGTCCTTCACAAATGCCCCCGTTGGCTGGGAGCAGTTCAGCAATGTTGGGAGAGTTGCAACGCAACTCTTATCTCCTGCTTGGGACAACTGAAGTACTGTTGCTTCCTCCGTGAAGGAGACGACTGAATAAAACCGCTGCCTAGAGGTCCACTTGAGATTGTTTTCTCCTGCTTGGGGGTGGGGGTGAGGGGGCTGGACTAGATGACCTACAAGGTCCCTTCCAACTCTGTTAATCTAATCCAGGGTGTCCAAACTTGGGAACTTTAAGACTTGTGGACTTCAACTCCCATAATTCCCCAGCCAGCATAACTTGGGAACGTTAAGACTTGTGGACTTCAACTCCCATAATTCCCCAGCCAGCATAGCTTGGGAACTTTAAGACTTGTGGAGTTCATGCTGGCTGGGGAATTCTGGGAGTTGAAGTCCACAAGTCTTAAAGTTCCCAAGCTATGCTGGCTGGGGAATTATGGGAGTTGAAGTCCACAAGTCTTAACGTTTCCGAGCTATGCTGGCTGAAGAATTCTGGGAGTTGAAGTCCACAAGTCTTAAAGTTCCCAAGTTTGGACACCCCAGATCTGATCTAATCTAACCTCACCATTGAGGCTTGCAATTCCCTCAGACGTCCATCTGAAAAGAATTAAGAGATGCCAATAGCGAAGGACCATTGTCCGAAGAGAAGATTCAATCCTCCACCGCCTGGGAGTGTACGATGGGCCAGTCTCCCTCCTTCCCCTGGCCAGATCCCCGGCACCGGCTCCCCCTTTGGCCCGAGGCTCCCGGGCGATGCCGCCAAGCGCCAGGCTCCAGCCAGGGAGAGGAAGGGGCCCACAGGCACCCCACCCCCATTCAGCCAGCCTCCGGGCCTTTAGGGTGCTTCGCAACCCCCCAGGCAGCCCCCCCGCCCTCGGACGCGCCCCCCCCGCCTTCCCCTCAGCGACAGGTGGGAGGCCTAGAAGGCGCCGGGACTCCCCCGCCCCGCCCCTCAAAAGCGCCCCCCGTGAGGGAAGGGGGTCGATCCTTAGTGTCGCGAGAGAAAGAGGCTCCCCGCCCCCTCAGGGAAGAGCCGCGCCCCGGAGGCTCCACCCGGGACTTCCCGGCCCGGGGCCCGCTCACCTGCTCGCCGCCGACCGCCCCGCCTCCCCGTCCTCACACAAAGCCCGGCCGGCCGGTGGCCCGGGCGGGAAGGTGGAGGCGCGGCCTCGCGACGGGCTCCGACCAATCGGAGCTCGGCTCCGCCCGCGGCGACCAACCGGGTTTCGCGCTGCCAAGCCTTCCCTCCCGCCCGTCCAATCGCCGCCCGAATTCTCTCAGAGTCGGTCCGCCCCCACGCTCCGAGGTCGGCCCAATCGCCGCCGCGTTTCGAAGCCCCGCGTCTCCCACCCCCACACAGGCGCAGGCCCCGCCCCCCTGTTTCTACCCAAGGCCTTCTCGCCCCGCCCCTTTTCTACGACAGCGCCCTGCTCGACCAATCGGCGGCCGCTCTGCCCCATCGCTACGCGCCGATAATCCCCGGGTAACCCCGGCCAGGCATCTCATTTGCATGCAGAGCGCCGCCCACGCCCGCTCGGTCTTTGCCCAGCGCCGACGCGTGTCCTCCCATGCACACGAACGCGCAGGAAGGGGAAGGGGGAAAAGAGCGGCGGGGATGCAGCATCAACCGCGGAAAGCTTGCGCTGACGGCCCCGCGGCTGTCCCCGGTGGACCCCCGGGCCCTCTCCTGGTCCCCGGCTGGCAGGGAGAGGAAGCCCCTGGGGACTGCAGGAGAGGGGGCCATGCTGAAGCCCCCGCTGCTGCTTTCCCTGCTCCAGCCTGGCCTTGGTCAGGGACTGGCCCCCAGCTCCAGCAGAGACCCCGGGAGGGCAGCACCAGCAGGCGCCTCTCCAGCTCAACTGGGGAGTCCCCTTCCCCACCTAAAGGACCCACCTGGGGCGGCACTGCTTGACCCCCCCAAGAGAAAGGAACCTGGCAGAGGGGCTGAAGCCAGGCGCCAGGCGGGGGCAGCCAGGGTGCCCTGCCACCCAGTTGACCCGTGGAGTTGCCAGCCTGCCCCCCCCTGGGGAGTCCCCCCCCCCTCCGAGAGCCGCAGGCTTCTTACCTTCCGGCCTGTACTGGGCCACGATGGTGACAGTCTGCCCCGCCCTCTTCAGGGCTGCTGCCGCTTGTTCGTGTGTCGCGTTCCGGAGGTTGACGCCATTCACCTGGCAAACAGACCCGCCCGTCAGCAGGAGGGCAAAGCTGGGCGCCTGGCAGCGGGCCTCCCCAAGACTCCCCCCCCATCCCAAAGCCTGCAGCCTCCTGCTGGCACACTATACCAGGCCCTGAGCGGTGGCACGGAGCCTGTGCCTGACCTGGTGAAAATCGGGCCCCAGTCTTTGGAAGGCGGGAGGGCAGCCTGGCTGGCGAGGACTGGGATTCACCCGCCTGCTGCAGGCCGGAGGATCCATTTCTGCGGGGAACCTCGGCACTGTTTTCCCCTGGCCAAGAGGAAGCCAGCTTCCTCGCAATGGGGCTGGGCTAAGCCAGGCCGGACCGGTTGGGTGAGGTGCCCTGCCCTGCCCTGCCTTGCCCTGCATGGGCCAACGGGTTAACCCCTGGATGGCTGGGCAGAAGGGCCAGAAGAGGCCAGGAGACCTCGGGGGGGGGAGCATGCAGCTGGCAAAAGCACCCTCTTCTTCCCCCGCCCTCCCTCAGAAGAAGGCCTCCATGGCACTCACCGATAGGATCCGATCGCCCCGCCGCAGCTCCCCGCTCAAGTCTGCTGGTCCCCCGGCCAGGATGAAGGAGACAAAGATGCCCTCCCCGTCCTCGCCCCCCACAATGTTGAAGCCCAGGCCGCTTGTTCCCTTGTGCAGAGAGATCTTCCGGGGCTCCCTGGCAGGAGGAAGAGGAGACAGGGGCAGCCGTCAGGGAGGGCAGGAGCATCTGGGGCTGGACCCCAAGATGGTGGGTGTCAGCCAGCCACCCCCCCACCTCCCAAAAAAACCTGTCAGCTGCACCCCCACGTTCAGTCCAAGGTTGAACTGGACCCCACATTCCGGGAGCCTTTGGCTGGTCTGCTGATGCCCGGAAGGAGCAAAAGGGGAGCGGGGAGAATTGGGGAGGGTCAGCTCTTCTCCTTGGAGCCCCAGCACTTCATTCCCCACACACACACACCCTCCAAGCTTCTCCTGGCTCATAACCAGCAGCCTCTGTCCCATTTTCTCCTCTCCGAGATTCTTGCCCCCTCTGCACCCCTCACTTCGCCTGCCAATTGGTTTGGGAGGGGTCTGCACTTCAAGAGCGGTGCATCCCTCCCAGGCAGGATGGAATCAAGCGTCCAGAGACCCCCACCCCTGAACTGAAAGCACATAAGGGGGGGAGGGAGAATACCGAATCCTTCTTTGGTGCAGGCTGGCAGACTGTGGTGGGGGGCCCTGCCTCCCGTAGGACATGGAGGAGGAGACGTTGACCGTGATCATGATGGCTGCATCTCTGGGGTGGGGGGAGCGGGCAGCCTGCCTTTTATCCCGCACTGCCCCGCCCTCCCCTCCCAGCAGCCGGACCTGTCAAGAGCATTGAGATGATCCAGATGCCCAGGAAGCTGCCACAGGCCTTAACCCTCCCCTCCCTCTGGGCACCAGCCAGGAGGGACTGTTAGGCAGGAGGGGGAGGGCTCAGCCTGCACAGCCAGCTCTGCAGAAGGCAGGCTGCCCTAGAGAGCCAAGAGCGGGGAGGAGCCCCAGAGGCCCTTGGTAGCTAGGCTTGGGGGCACCCAAATCACAGCCTGCTGGACATCAGGGTAGAGCATCCGGTGGGCAAGAGGGCAGCCCCCTGAATGCCCCCTTGATGGACCCCTCTCGCAGGCCAGCAAACCACGCTGGACGTTGGGATCAAGGCATTCCTCTGCCTGTCTGGTTAGCGCCCTCGTGTGGTCACGAGCCAGCACTGCCAGGGGTTGGGTGACCACTGGAAGCCTGCTTGCATTGACCCCCCCCAACCCCTCTGATGCCAGTGTCTGCCTTCTCCTTTGCCCACAGAGCCCTCCTCTCGCCCATCTCCAGGACAGAAAAGAGCCAGGCGGGCTACGTGTTCAAACCCTCTCCCCATTGCCCCCCCCTCCAGCCCACCCCTCGATTCCCCATCTGTGTCAACGGACTCCCTGCCTGCTGGGGGCTGCCAGAGGCTAGCCAGAAGGACCCCTGACAGCCGTCAGAAAAGGCGGGGCAGTACAGAGGGTTTGGCTTCAAAACACAACAAGCCCAGATCTTCTGCCCTCCGTTGGGTTTCCAGCTTTGGGGGAAGGTTTCACACACACACACACACACACCTTCCCTCTGAAAGGATCCTGCTTCTGGGTATGAGACCCCAGCCCCCTCTGTGCGCCAGAGGAAGAAAAGGGAGGCCCCGTGGGGGGAGACAGATGCCCCCTCCTCAGCCTTATATGTTGTTGGACCCGGCAAGGGCGCCCGTTGCTCACCTGGTGAAGTCCTCCTCTCCAATCAGGTGGCGGGGCACAGGCGAGTAGCGGGCAGGCGTGACCTGGGGGGGAGCAGGGTAAGCGGGCTTGCTCTCCATGCCTCCGAGATAGCCTAGGCCAGGATTATGGCTTATGTGGTTGTCGGCCAAGGCAGAGAAAGCTGGGGAGACAAAAGGCGGGAGAGAGACCGGGCTTACTGGGGAGACAAAAGGCGGGAGAGAGACCGGGCTTAGCCTCCGATGCTCTGGGGCGGCCTCCCCCCCTCGGCTGCCACCCAGATCCCAGCCGGGCCCTGAGCTGGATTGGGGGGAGCAGGGACGTACTGCTGGCGTAGTCTGGGGGCGCATACAGCTCGTTCATGTGGGAGCTGCCTGGCTTGGCCACCTTCAGGTACACCATGTCGGAGGTGTTCTTGAGAGCGGCCACAGCCTCTTCGTGCCGCACCTCTTGCAGGTTGGTGTTGTTTACCTGGAGGGGGAGGGGAGGGGGGGGAGAGAGCAGCACACAGGTAAGCTCTGGATGCAAATCGAGAGAGACCCCAGGGGGCTCCAAGGCCCACTCTGAAAGTCAAGAGGCCCTCAGGTTACATCCCAACAAGGTAGAGTGCCTCAGGAAATGGGGTAAGGGGAGGAGGGTGGAAGGGAGAGGAAGAGTAGGAGTAGGGGAGAGGTAAGGGAAGGAGGGGGAAGGAAGGAAGAGAAAGAAGGAGAGAGGGTATGAGGGAGGAGAGGAAGAGTAGGGGGAAGGGAAGAAGGAAAGGGAAGGAGAGGAGGATGGAAGGGAGCGGAAGAGAAGGAGAGAGGGTAGGAAGGGGAAGAGGAGAAGTAGGGGAAAGGGAAGAAAGAAGGGGAAGGCAAGGAGGAAGGAAGGAAGGGAGAGAAAGAAGGAGAGAGGGTAGGAAGGGGGAGAGGAAGAGTAGAGGAAGAGTAGGGAAAGGGAAGGGAAGAAGGAAGGAGAAGGAGAGGAGGATGGAAGGGAGAGAAAGAGAAGGAGAGAGGGTAGGAAGGGGAAAAGTAGAAGTAGGGGAAAGGGAAGAAAGAAGGGGAAGGCGAGGAGGAAGGAAGGGAGAGAAAGAAGGAGAGAGGGTAGGAAGGGGGAGAGGAAGAGTAGGGGAAAGGGAAGGGAAGAAGGAAGGGGAAGGAGAGGAGGATGGAAGGGAGCAGAAGAGAAGGAGAGAGGGTAGGAGGGAGAAGAGTAGAAGTAGGGGAAAGGGAAGAAAGAAGGGGAAGGCAAGGAGGAAGGAAGGAAGGGAGAGAAAGAAGGAGAGAGGGTATGAGGGAGGAGAGGAAGAGTAGGGGAAAGGGAAGGGAAGAAGGAAAGGGAAGGAGAGGAGGATGGAAGGGAGCGGAGGAGAAGGAGAGAGGGTAGGAAGGGGAAGAGTAGAAGTAGGAGAAAGGGAAGAAAGAAGGGGAAGGCAAGGAGGAAGGAAGGAAGAGAAAGAAGGAGAGAGGGTATGAGGGAGGAGAGGAAGAGTAGGGGAAAGGGAAGGGAAGAAGGAAGGAGAAGGAGAGGAGGATGGAAGGGAGAGAAAGAGAAGGAGAGAGGGTAGGAAGGGAAGAGTAGAAGTAGGGGAAAGGGAAGAAAGAAGGGGAAGGCAAGGAGGAAGGAAGGGAGAGAAAGAAGGAGAGAGGGTAGGAAGGGGGAGAGGAAGAGTAGGGGAAAGGGAAGGGAAGAAGGAAAGGAAGGAGAGGAGGATGGAAGGGAGCGGAGGAGAAGGAGAGAGGGTAGGAAGGGGAAGAGTAGAAGTAGGAGAAAGGGAAGAAAGAAGGGGAAGGCGAGGAAGGAAGGAAGAGAAAGGAGAGAGGGTATGAGGGAGGAGAGGAAGAGTAGGGAAAGGGAAGGGAAGAAGGAAGGAGAAGGAGAGGATGATGGAAGGGAGAGAAAGAGAAGGAGAGAGGGTAGGAAGGGGAGAGTAGAAGTAGGGGAAAGGGAAGAAAGAAGGGGAAGGCAAGGAGGAAGGAAGGGAGAGAAAGAAGGAGAGGGGTAGGAAAGGGAGAGGAAGAGTAGGAGTAGAGGTAAGGGAAGAAGGAAGAGGAAGGAGAGGAGGAAGGAAGGAAGGAAATAAGGTGGTGTTACAACAGGTGGAAGGGATGGTAAAGAAAGCAACCCAAACTGTGTATTATAACCTATTAAATGAAATAACAAATGTACAAGAATGACAAATGTCAAGAAGAATAACCAATTAGGTGAATGTATATTTAAAAAGCTATGCAAGAGAATAAATTTTTTTTAAAAAAATGGGGGGAAAAAAGATATAGAGTGCCTCAGAATATGGAGGATCGATGCCCGGTGATGGCACCAGCCCATTCACCTGCAGGTGAGTTTGGGCCTAGATTCTGATGGCACCAGAACCAGGCATAACCAGAAGACATGTTTCGTAGGCGGGAACCTCCCACACTGGGGCCCCTGACCGCCTGGCAGGGCCCACCCCAGCCCATAAGGGAAGCAGCGCTGGGTCCTCACCGCCAGCAGCCGGTCGCCGATCTGCAGCCGCCCGTCCTTCTGGGCCGCGCCCCCTTCGATGATCTTGGTGATGTAGATGCTGTTGTCGCCCGGGATGTGCTGGTTCCCGATGCCCCCCGCGATGCTGAAGCCCAGCCCTGGAAGGAGGAGCATTGCGTGGGTGGGGGGCCTCCCCCATTCCTCAGGCCTACTTTAACCTTCTCAGCCATTGGCAAACAACGGGGAGGCCGAGCAGGGCAGTGCCCAAGGCTCAAGCAGGGGGAGGCCCTCAACAAGGAGGAACCCTTCCTCTCAAATGGCCAGAAGGGCAGAGGAAGAGCGACGGGGAGCTTGGGTCCTTCTTCTCGCTGAGAAGTGGGAGGTCTGCTCTATAGGGGCATGGCCAGCCTCACTGCAAGAACTTGGGCGGAGCTACTGCCTCCCCTGCAAGGCTGTGACTGTTCTCCTTCTCCCATAGCTGGAATGAGCCGTGCGCCTCCAGGCAGCAGGTTCTCCTGAGGAGGGGGCTCCAGGAACCCCCCACAGGGACCTTCCCAGCTGGCAGCAGCTCCTGCGGCACACACACACCCCATGCACACACAGCCGAGCAGTTGACTGCTCTGCCCGGCCCTCTGGTGAGACCCCAACTGAGACTCTTTGGATGGAAGCTCGTGGCGATGGTCCCCCTCCCCAGGACCCCATCCTCTCTCACCTTTCGGTCCTTTCATGAGGTTGACCTCCATGATGGTCTCCGGAGGGGGCTGCCTTCGCCTGACCAGCAGCCTCACCACCGGCCCTGCCTCCTTCAGCGCCTCCACCGCCTTGCTGTGCACCACCTCCGAGACATCGACCTCGTTGACCCGGAGCACGCAGTCGTTGACCCTGAGCCGCAGAGCAGAGGGTGAGGGAAGGAGGCCCCCAAGGCCCCCTGCCCGCCTGGCCCCCAAACCTCCCAGCCCTGCAGGGTTGGGGCCTCCGCGCCCCCTGACACTCACCCCAGGCGCCCGTCCATGGCAGCCGCCCCACCGGGGATGATCTTGGTGATGAAAATGCCAGGATCATCAGGGATATGGGGGTTATCGGTGCCACCAGCGATGCTGAAGCCCAGGCCGGAGTTTCCCTGCCGAGAGAACCAATATGAGCCTCCGCCCTCCGAGCGAGGAGCAGGAAACCGGAGAGGGAGCAGAGAGCCCGGGGGGCCAGCAGGGGCGGACCCTGGGAAGGGAAGGCTTGGGGCAGACCCAGCCGGGTCTCCCAGCCTTACTGGAGACCCCAGGAAGCTCCGTCTCTGAAAACCACTGCACAAAAGAGCCAGGGCTTCGATGGCGGGAGGGGAAGGCCGAACCGGGGCAGCCCCACTCACCCGCTCCAGGACGATCTCCTCGTACTTGAACATGCCGTCGCTGCCATTCACCTGGGGGGGAGAGAGAAGGGGAGTTCCAGGGGCCCAGAAATGAATGGCATGCCAGGTGTCCCGCTGGCACGCCTGGCACACACAGCCCAGGGGGCCAAAGACCAGCCCTGACATAGCCAGCAAAGGTGTCTTCTGATCCACGTGGATCAGGAACAGGAGAAGGCCGGAGAAAAAAAGGCTGCTGGCTTTGGAAATCTTTTGGTCACTGAGTCCCCTCCTGCACGGTTCAAACCAGATTCTGCCCCAATGCAGATGCTGGTGAAATTAAACCTGGACAAGGCATGGCCACGCCGGTGCTGCTTATTTCAGGAGCTCCCCCCTTAAAGGCCTCCCACAGCCCCAAATAAATCCCTGGCTGGGGGCCTTGCTAGGGCCCCAAATCCCCAAGGAGGCCGACTGGCTGCACAGGGACAAGGAGCCCTCGGAGAGCAGAGGTGGTATACGGCCGGTTTGCACCTTCTACGCAGGTCCCCACTACTGAACCAGTGGTGAAGAGGACACTGTTACTGCCTCAGGTGAGGATGCCCGCGGGATGGGCCCTGGAAGGCAGATTCTTTAGGCAGGTGGGAAGTGAGCAAGGGGCCCAGCCCACGGGCGTATTCCCAGGGAGCCTCTTTGGGTCGCGCTCTCCAAGAACCGGCAGGCCTACTTGGCGATCAAACCCACCCGCTACCTGAGGCTCCAGGCAAGGGAGTGTCCCCCACCCCACCCCAGCGGACAGCCCAAGAAGGGCCTCTTCCTGGAAGGAAGCGAGACCCTCTGGACGGAGGCAGGGACTCTAGCTGAGGAGGCAAACTTACGGAGAGGCTGGGCTCCAGAGTCTCGGTGTTCACAATAATGGGAGAAGGGCTGGCCTGGAAGAGCAAAAGATACCCGTGTGAATTGAGCGGCCCTCGGCGGGTTCTCCCCTTGTCCAGGGTGGCCCCTGAGCCGCGTGGCCGGCCTTGGCATACGGCCCCCACAAAGGGGTGTCCCTTCCGTGGAGGAGAAAAGCAGGATCAGTGCCCCTTCTGCCTCGGCCCCCCTCGGCAGTGGTTAGAGTGCAGTACTGCAGCCACTTCAGCTGACTGTTAGCTGCAGTTCGGCGGTTCTAATCTCACCGGCTCAAGGTTGACTCAGCCTTTCATCCTTCCAAGGTGGGTGAAATGAGGGCCTAGACTGTGGGGGGCGATATGCTGACTCTGTAAACCGCTTAGAGAGGGCTGAAAGCCCTATGAAGCGGTATATAAGTCTAACTGCTATTGCTATTGCTATTGCTATTATCCAGCCGTTTGCCAGCTGGCTGAAAACTTGTCCACTCGAACATGTAAGTAAGATCCCACAGATTGGGCCTCCTTCAGATGCCGTCAGCCAAACAGTGTCGGCTGGCGGGCCCTCGGAGGAGAGCCTTCTCGGTGGCAGCTCCGACTCTCTGGAACCAGCTCCCCCG
The DNA here is from genome assembly GCF_051295495.1 of Thamnophis sirtalis. Lineage (NCBI taxonomy): Eukaryota > Metazoa > Chordata > Lepidosauria > Squamata > Natricidae > Thamnophis > Thamnophis sirtalis. The sequence goes on along the minus strand of NW_028261393.1, from coordinate 54,289,706 downwards.
GAAATCCGGACCATACCCACTCTCATGGCCTTCAGGAAAGCTGTAAAAACTTGGCTGTTCCGGCAGGCCTGGGGGCTGTTGACCTCACTACTGAGGTCCAGCCCCGACTAGAATGAATGTATGAGAGGTGTTTGTTGTTTTTAAATTGTTTTTTATCGTTATGTGCTTTTTTAAATATTTTTTGTAAGCCACCCGGAGTCCTTTGGAATTGGGCGGCATATAAATATATTTAATAAATAAATAATAATTTTTTTCCCTCTGATCTGGAATGCCGACTTTATCCAACTCCCTAGTCTTTGGCAGATCCTGGACAGATCCAGAATCCGGAGATCTCTCAGGCTCTGTCATTACTCAGGAGAAAGAAAAGATTCCTTCACCTGGGTACTTGAGAGACCGCCTGCTGCCAATTACCTTCCAAAGACCCATTAGATCACACAGATTAGGCCTCCTCCGGGTTCCGTCTACTGGCCAATGTCATCTGGCTACTACCTGGGGGAGGGCCTTCTCTGTGGCGGCTCCGGCCCTTTGGAATGAACTCCCCGCAGAGATTCGGACCCTCACCTCTCTCCAGGCCTTCCGAAAAGCCGTTAAAACCTGGCTGTGTCGGCAGGCCTGGGGTCGATGAGTTCCCTTCCCCTCTCGAATCGTGTGTCTGTTGATGGTTTTTAAAATTCCCTGTATTTTTTGTTGTAGTTCTTGTGTTTTCCCTCCTGCCTCCTTTGGGTTTGAGTCCCACCTGGGAATAGGGCGGCATATAAATAAAATGAACCTCGAAACCTCGAACCTTTAGCAATATTTCCTTTTTCGGCTTTTCACCAACTCTGCCCTAGGAGCTAACAATGAACCACAAGAGCTAGATTTCAAAGGTAATTTTAAATGCGCAGTATCGAATAACAAAGCACAATTAGTAAATTAGGCAGGGAACCTTTTTTTTATGATCATTGTGTTAAAAACCCCTTATTTTTAACAATAGGTCAAAGGTCTCTTTCCCATCCTACACCAAGAAGAGCGACCGGATCTCACAGTCAGTCTTCAGCCCCCACCACACCACTGACTCCCCCCCCCCAACCCAGGATGCCAGTTTCAGTTTGAGAGGTTTTCGGTTCTTGCTTGGTTCCAAGTTTGGACTTGTAGAAAGAAATACTCAAAAACAGGAGGCGATTGCCAAAACCCGAACCCAAGGCAGTCAAGAGTGATTAATCCATTCCCCAAAAAAACCGAAAGCCAAAATCTGTATTAAAAGCAAACACGCTCAAGGAAATGCAATTTGGGAAAACAGACACCCAGGAAGGCGAAGAGGTTTTAAATCATTCAAAGAAAAAAGTGGAGGGGGGGGAGGGACTGGGGTGGAGAAATGGACACCGGACACCCACCCAAGTGACATTCCTTTCCCACAAGGTTCCTTCGAAGCCTCAAGAAGCCCAGTGGCTGAGCACTCTCTCTTCTCTGTCGGTCTGTCTATCTGTCTCTCTTTCTCTCTGTTCTCACTGTCTCTTTCTTTCTCTGTCTCTGTCTCTCCCTCTCTCTGTCTGTCTCTTTCTCTCTCACTGTCTTTGTCGGTCTATCTGTCTGTCTCTCTTTCTCTCTCTTCTCTGTCTCTTTCTTTCTCTGTCTCTCTCTGTCTTTTTCTCCCTCCCTCCCCCTCTCTTTCTCTCTCTGTCGGTCTATCTGTCTGTCTATCTGTCTCTCTTTCTCTCCCTTCTCTCTGTCTCTTTCTCTCTCTCTGTCTTTGTCTGTCGGTCTATCTGTCTGTCTCCCTTTCTCTGTCTTCTGTCTCTTTCTTTCTCTGTCTCTGTCTTTTTCTCCCTCCCCCCCTCTCTTTCTCTTTCTCTCTGTCGGTCTATCGGTCTGTCTGTCTCTCTTTCTCTCCCTTCTCTCTGTCTCTTTCTCTCTCTCTGTCCCTTTCTCTCTCTCTCTCTCTCTCTGTCCTTTTCTGTCTCTCTCCCTCTCTCACCCTCTCTCTTTCTCTCTCTTTCTCTTTCTCTCTATCTTTGTCGGTCTATCTGTCTCTCTTTCTCTGTCTTTCTTTGTCTCTCTTTCTCTCTGTCTGTCTCTGTCTCTGTCTCTCTCTTTCTCTCTGTCTTTTTCTGTCTCTCTCCCTCCCTCCCTCCCTCCCTCCCTCCCTCTCTGTCTCTCTCTCTCTGTCATATACACTTCGGTCCATCCGTCCACCCATTCTGCAGGTAATGTTGCCTCTGGAGCACAAACTAGTAAACTGAATTTAACTGGTTAATAATAAATGAGAATATTTGTAGCTCAGGGCTGACATGGGGTGGGGTGGGGGGCCCCAATGCTGGTGATTAGCATTGATGATGTTTGGGTAATGAAATGTCTGCAAGAAAACAAGCTCAGAAACTACCAAGCACCCCCCCCCCACCCCATAACTGGTTAATTTTACAGCCTTCGGTGCAGTTTGAATCCACCTGTCTGCTTCCACTCCTGACTCCTATCTCTGGGGGGTGGGGTGCTCAGCGCAGGGGGAAGGGGAGGGCTCGATCCAGCGCCCTCCCCAACCCGGGCCTCCCCAGATTCCTCCCCTCTCCCTGCCACCGTTTTCCCAGGCGACGGGAGCTGTCCAGCACCGGCGCCTGCTGAAGTGGGCTCCAGCTCTTTTTCCGAGGCGGGCAGCTGCGGGAGGATGGGGGCAGCCCCACCCCCTCCTGGCCCCAAGGGATCATCCCTCTTCCCAGCCTTCTCCAGAGCCACTGTCAGTCAGAGTGGGCAGCTGGGCTTGGCTGCCCAGGGGCGGATTCAGCCAGAGGCCAACACACCAGGAAGAAGGCCTGTATCCACATTCACCGAAAAGAGCTGGGGTGGGGTGGGGGAAAAGAGTGACCGGATACCATTGCCCCCTAACAGAAAATGTTTCTGTACGAGGGAGCAGCCAGCCTGGCTGCCCCATCAGCCCCCTTCCTTTGGCCTCCTGTCCTCTCTCTAAAATGCCTGGGGTGCACTCAGGATCCCACAATGTTCACTCATCAGCCCAAATGGCTTTCCAGCCAAATGAACCCCTTGTTCCCAGTAGAGTTGAAAGGCTCACTTTGGGGGCAAGGGGAGCGAGGAAGCAATGCTGGAGCAGCCACCAGAAGGAAAGGCAGCCCACCTGATTCCTTTAGAATCCCGAATCCCAGATCCGGGTTGGCCAGGATCCCCAAGCAGGCTCTGGCAAAGAGACGGATGGTCTCCCTTAGCAACATCCACTCGCTTATTTCATGCTTTGACGCCCCCCCCCCTCCTCCCTCCCTCCCTCCTAGTCCTAAATAAAAGCAGATGGAACTAAGCAGAGTCCGGCACAGGCTGAACCGCCGTCAACGGGAAACCGGTGGAGAAATGAAATTTCAGACCAAATCAACAGAACCTCCAAAAGGGCGGCCACACATTCAAGACGGATCCAGACAGCCGGACCAAACTGGGTGCCAGGGAACAGCCAGACGGGTGATGGGAGCACAAGGTAAACCCTCCCTCAGAGATTGAGGGAGCTGAATGTGGCCAGCACCAAGAGAAGCACCCCGAGCTGTCACTCCAAGGGCTCGTCCATGTGATAAGGCGAGCCTATTCTCTGCCGCCCCAATTACTCACTAGGCAGAATATCGCCTATTGTATTCTTTGTATCTCCCAGAAAAAAGCCATCGCAGCTTTCATGGGAATAGAAGCCAAAAACCTGTCAGTAATAATAATAGTAGAAGAAGAAGAAGAAGCAGCAGCATGAGCGGCACTTCAGCCAGCCAATCGCCTAAGATAGTTGTGTCCAAACTTGGGAAGTTCTCAAGTTCGGACACCCCTGTATTAGAGCCATTGAGATGGCAAATGACTGTGTAAAATGGGATTCTCACAGTCATCATTCGCATCCCTGGGAGAGGGGGAGGCCGGAGTGGAGGGGCTCCTCCAACCCCCCCAACTGAGCCAGGCAGAAGCCACATCCTGCCCAACGACGGCCACCCAGCGGGGCTGCCAGGTGACTACAACTCCCGTCGTTCTCAGCCACACAGGACTTCTGTGGGCGGATGTCCCTTTAAAAGAGGCCAGCTGGCTGGGGAATTGTGGGAGTTGAAGTCCACAAGTCTTAAAAGTTCCCAGGTTTGGACACCCCTGGCTTAAGGAAAGGACTTCGGCTGGCCATGTCAGAAGCTGTGGAGCCATTGGTCAGGAGAGGAGAAGACCCCCTCTCCTCCAAGTCAACATTAGGCAGGGGTCTCCCCAACAAAGGAGGCTTTTTTTTCCTATCGGCCTCCGAGTACCTCTAGCCACATGGGGAGAGGGCAAGTCTCCTGGAAAGAAGACTTACAGCCATTGCCATCCAGTGGCAAACCTTCAGGTGGCAGGTAGCCTGGTTCCACCACAAATCCGCGAAGCCCTTATCCGCGGAGACATAAGCGCGAAGACTAATTCGCCCGTTCTAAGCGCTAAGGAAAAACGCGACCCTACCGCGATGACATAATCGCGGAGGGCAAATCCGCGCATCCCCAAGCACTCAGTACCCTAAACCTAACCCTAAACCTAACCCTAAAACCCCTAAACCTAATCCTAACCCTTACCTTAATTGAAATCGGCTTTCTGCCGCGGCGCCGTTTTAAAGCGCCCTTCTGTTGTCGCGCTGTTGTCGCGCGGTGATGGCGTCGTGGCTTTAGCGACGCGCTTATGTCTCCGCGCTTAAGGGCTTCGCGGTTTTGTCATGCCACAGGTAGCCTGGCCAGAAAGGGCTGGATAATCAGGCCTGCAAATAACACCGCAGGGCCTCCCCCCACCCCACTTTTCCACCCCACTGGGGAAGGGCACTGCTCCACTCGGCCTCAAGGCACCCTGGCCTCAAATTTTACGTACAACAGGCCTTGTCTTTTCAGCCAAGAGGACTGGATGGGGTTGGCTTTTGTAGGCAGGAAAGCAGCGGGGTTACCCTCCTGATGCCCAAAAAGGAAGAGAAATCAGCCCCCCCCCTTCTTGAATGGAGAGAGAGCTGAACAGAGGCCGATCTAAGCTAAGAACAGCCAAGGAGAGGCTTCCTAGAGAGGCACACATATAACTTCTTCCTATACATTAAGATTAGTTTGGAGCAGGTGTCACAGATCAGCAGGCAGATCTAGCGAGATCCTCCCTGCCCATCTCCAAGGCTTCCGGTCCAAAATGGGGAAGGGAAAGGGGGGGGATCCCTCAGCTGATTCTCAAGGTTCTGCCGAGAGAAAAAAAAAGTTGGCACCGCCCGGCTCTCCGAGCCAATGGAATGGAATGAATCATTTTTACGGCTGGGTTAGAATCCATCACTGGGTTCTAAGCCAAGTTGATTGCCTGCGAGAGAGAAAAGGAAGTCAAATTAGGGCCCCTCCCCCCACCTCAAAAATTAGTCATCAAGTATTGGCACAAGACTGACAAGACTCAGGACTAGGCCAAGCCAAAAAAAAAACCCCTCCATTCTACATTGGAGTGGCTCCGCGGGCACGCTGAAGCGGGCACAAAGATCACAAGTAGGCCCGTTTTGGCTTTTTTGACTCCCAGATTACTCTCCGGATTTCCCAACAGATTCCGACGTTACGGCATTTCCAAGATCAGCCAAGGCTGGCCATCCTCGTGGCATCGAGTATCATGGGAAAGGCCTGTTTCTGAGAAACTACCCCAGCAGCTAAGCAGGAAAACAGCCGGTAGGAAGGAGAGACGGAGAAAAGACAACTTGGGAATGGAAGCTCCTTTCCCCCCCCCCAAAGCCCCCTCCCCTCCTGCTCCCTGATGAGTAGTTATTCCATAGAGCCTGAGAAGATAAAGACCCCACATTTAAGACCCAAGGTTATACGTGGAGATTCAGAGAGGAGATAAAATTCCTGGAAGAATCTGGGGGGAATTGGCTGCGTCCCTTGTAGATCCGGGATCTGCCTGGAGGTTGCCTGGGATCTGAAGACCCCCTCCTTCTGCCCCACAGGTCTACTACCCAAGTTCTGCCTTTAAAAGGTGGTGCGACCTCTTGATCACCCTACCCAAGAGACGACCCTGCCCAAGGCCAGCCGGATATTCTCCGGTGACAAAGCTATTGACCAGTTAATAAATGAGATGGGATCAATGGGGACCAACAAGATTTGGTTCCAGCACATTCCAGCCCCAGCATCAAGACCCCCACGAAGACTCTCTCGGGGCGCACAAACAGCTGCCGCTAGAGGGGCCCACAGAACTTATGGGTCAGGGAAGAATGGACGATTGCTATCACTGGGGGGCCTTCTAATTCAGATACCTGGGTGGGAAGGAGGTGGTGTCCAGAGGAGCACAACTCGGGTGGGAAAGGACCACCGCAGCACACCTGTGCACAACAGGCGACGAAAAGTGTGTGTGTGGCGGGGGGGGGGTACCCATTGCAGACCCAAGGGAAAAAGCGCAGGCGAAGCTGGAAACAGATAACAGATGATCTCCAATCTGCCAAAGAGATTGCAAGATCCTAAAAGCCGGCCTCCGGATTTGTGCCAAGGGCTGAGAGGCAGAAGGATCCCCAGTGATTGACTGCCGCCCTCTCCCCCCGGCGATCCCTACCCCATAAGAGGGCAGAGGCACACAAGGGTTTCCCCAAGGGGGCTGGAGGGGGGGGAGGGCAGATGCTGGAAGTCCCTAGGATGGAGAACCTGGGAGAAGCCCTCTGTTCTCAGGGCTCCACTTATCCTAGATGCCAGGCAGCTGAGGCAGGGTGTGGGGGGGGGGGATAGGTTTTTCGTTCCCTCTGAGTCATAGCGAATGCCAAAGCAACCCTCGGTGGCAGACATCCTGCCTTGCGCACAACAGGGAGAACATCCCGAGGGGGAGCCAGGCGAAGCGGCAGGGGTGGCTCCCCGCGGCCCCTCTACCCACCCACCACTCCAGCGGCCTGGCACCTCCTACGCCAGCCCGCCAGCCGGCTTGCCCACTTCCCCTGCTTTCCCCCAGCTGTGCTGCTTTCCACTCCGCTCCCCCCCCACCCACCCTCCTCCTCCTCCTCCGCCGCCTCCACCTTCCAGTGTCAGGATGAAGCTCCCTCCCTCCTCCCTCTCTGAATAGAACATGAGTAGCCATAGCAACCTCACTCTGCCAACCTCCACCTCCAGCTTCTCGGCCCCATCCTCTCGCTCCCTCGTTCCCCCCCCCACTCCTTGCCTCGGGAAACCCACCCACCCCTGGGACCCCCCGCAGCCCTCCTGCCCCACCCGCCCACCCTCAGCCAGGCGCCCCACCCACCTGCCCCCTCCGCCTTGTCCCATTTTATCCCTTGTCACCCACTCCTTTCGCCTCAGGCAACCTCCGAGTGGCCATTGGATGCCCGGCTCCCTCCATCTCCTCTTCTCCCATCCTGGGCACCATCAAGGGCTCCAGAATGGGAGAAGCCAGTTCACCCCGAAGATAAGGCTGCCTCTCTCACTTTTCTAACCCTCCCTGCCCCCCTCCCCAAAAAAAGAACCCCCCCCAAATGGTGTTGTGATGGGCTGAACTGGCACAGGCCAGCCACGGGGGCAGGAAGGCCTCCCTCTCCAGATCAGCCTACCCCCCCCCTTGCACTGCCCTCCTGCCAACTGCTTCGCCATGGCACGTGTGTGCCCTGTTCTGGGCCACTCCACAGTGGCAAATGGGGCCCCTGTTCCTTCAAGCCCCTGGCTAAGGATCCCCACTTCACGAGCTACTGGGAAATGATGGGAGTGGGGGAGGCATTGAAAAGATTCTGTGTGTGGGGGGGGATTCCTGTCCTACAAAATCAATCACAGCCGCCTGGCCTCTCCCAGGCTCTGCCGATTCCCCTCATGCCTTGTGGCAACTGACACCAGAGATAAAAGTGGGGCCAATAACGAGGGGCATGATTGGCACTCAAGCCAGGCCTTCCTTCTTCCCCATGTGCCAGTGCCAAAGAGCCATAAGGAAGGCCAGGCAATTAGAAGCACCTCCACACACGTAGCAGGGATACAGGCAACCTGGGACATGCCCCACCTCCCCTTCTGGCACTGCTAAAGGCAGCCCAGTGCCCAGTACCAGGCCACGGGGGGACCACGCCGCTTGGCCAGGCTGGCAGAGAGAGAGAGAGAGGTGCCCCTTCCCAGGGGAGGCTCAATGCAAACCCCGCCGAGACTCCTGTGAGGAATGTGGCCTGTCTGGGCCCTCTCTCTGAGCCCCATCCTCCACAGCCTGCCAGGACCTCTCCAGATCAGCTGCTACATGCCAGCCCCCACCACCACCACCAAAAAATGCCTCCCCCTCCCCAGTCCTCCCAAACGTTTTCTCATCACGCCACCATTGTGCCTTTCGACCAGCAGTGCATTAAACAGCCAGATCCAGAGCAGAGTGGTCCTTCACTCCGCGCGCACACACACACACACACACGCACATCTTGCCACTGCCATCTTAGGAGAGAGATGTGTATGTACCAATTCCCATCTGGGGGAAGGGAGCCCAGCGGCTTCAGGCACAGATTGCCCACAGTAAAAAAAACCCACACTTCCAGCCAGCTACCCAAGCTGCCTTCGGGCAAGGGGGTATCAGGGAAAAGCCCATGAAGCTGTGGCACAACCGCAATGCCCAATGCCAAAGAGAGAGGCCGGCCCCATGCCAGGGCTGCTCCCCCCTACTTCCCCCCTGGACGCCCCCCCCCCCCCAGGATTCTGCCCCTGGAGGGCTGGCATCCTCCCGCAACGGAGGCTTGGCCCACTCGCGCAAAGCGGGGACCCACCGAGGCAGCCTCCATTTTATTGCCTCGCGTGAGGCTCCATCCATTTTCTCCGCTGGGATCGCCCAGGCAGCGGCTGCTGCGGCGGGGAGCTTTCCCCGAGCCGTCTCGGGGCCGAAGGGGTCCGCCAGCCCCCTTGGCTCAGAAGGGGTTGCGGGGGTGGGGGTGGGATAGACGGGGTCCTCCCCAACGGACGCTTGGCCTGGGTGGGCGCATCCACGCGCGGACCGGCCGCTCGAGGGCCTCCCCCCCCCACCCGCTCCTGCCCACCCGCGGGCGCCCGAGGAGGAGCGACGGCGGCACCCACCTGTTCATACCAGTCGCGGTTGGAGCAGGTGCACTCGGGCCACCAGGCAGGGCTGCTGCCGTTGATCTTGGGGGTGCCCGCCCCGCCGCCCCCCTTGGGCGGCCCCTGCTTGGGCGGCGCGGGGGGCGCGCTGTCGCGGGCCGTGGGCACCAGCTTGCCCTTGGCGCGGGCCGTGGGGGTGGCGCCCCCGGGCTGCGAGGGCAGCGTCTGCGAGCCGTAGCCCCCGTAGCCGCCCCCGCCGCCGCCGCCCCCGCCGCCGCCGCCGACGAACTGCTCGTGCTGCTGCCACTCGCCGTAGCTGGGGGGCTCCATGCGCCGCAGGGCCGCCATGCGCGTCACCTCGTAGCACTCCGGGCAGCGGCAGCAGTGGTGGTGCTTGTGCATCTTGGCCGCGCCGAGACAATGACCCCGCCGGCCCCCGCGCGCCGCGCCCGCCGCCCGCCCGCCGCCGCCGAGCCCGTCACCTCCGCGGGCGCGCCGACCACGCCGCCGCCGTCGTCGCTAGCGCAGCATCACCGCGGCGGCGGCGGCAGGCGCGCTGCATCGCCCAGCCCTCCGAGCCTGCCCAGCTCCGGGGAGGGGGGCGCCCACTGCTGCTCCCGCCGGCCGCGGTCGCTGCTGCTGCTGCTGCTGCTGCCAGGGGCGGCCGGGCGAGCGGGGGCTTCTGCGGGCTGGCGAGGAAGGGGCCGCTGCCGCTGTTGCTGCTGCTGCTGCTGCTGCCGGCGCGGCTGGAGAGAGCGGAGGGGCCGCCGCCGCTGCCTGCGCTCCCTGGACGGGAAAGGGGGAAGGCAGAGCATCGCGCTCGCCCCGCCGCTCCCGTTCGCCGCGCCGCAGCCAATCGGGGCGCAGGGCCGCGGCAGCAGCGCCGAGCATGTTAAGCAGGGGGCCTTAAAGGCGCAGCGGCCGCCCTCCCTCCCGCACACCGCCCCGGGGGTGGAGGCGGAGGAGCCGGCCCGGGCCTCTCCTCTCCACCCGCTTCTGTCTGGACACTCGCCCTGCGAGGTAGGCCAGGCAAGGGAAAGCCCCCCCCCTTCAGGGCTGGGCTGGAAAGGCCAAAGAAACCCCGGCCTGGATTCTTCTTGCAGCGTCCAGAGGAGCTGCTTTGACTGGGGTCCTGTCATCCCTCCCCATCGAAGGCACAACTGGAAGCGGAGGAGCCCTTAACCCTCCTTCCTCCCGGTTGACCGGCTCCTCTTCTCCCTGACCCCAGCAGCTTCCCAAGGTCAGCCAAGGTCAGCCGGCTGCCACCTCTGGCCTAGCCCAAGTCAGGGCTCTCTCTCCAAGGGCTGCTTCTCTGGCTGCCCTTTGGCACCCTCGCCTTCCCTCTTCCCCACAGCTGTGGGGCATCCTGGGGTTAACTAGACCTAACTCTGGGGGAGCCCAGGCCGGCCAGGCCTCCAAAGGCTATCTATCTCCCTCTAAGAAATTCCCTAGAAATGGTCTTTTCTGAAAGTGCGCACAGAATCTGAACTCTTAGATGGCATCCTGGCAGGGCACCAGGTCCCAAACCCGCCAAGGTCCAAATCCTCACTCGGGTGCTTACAAACGGAGCATGATTCACACCCGGTTCCACCTGTACATCACGTGCAAACTGAACCAAGCCTGATAGAAATAGCGGAGCAGCCTCGACCAGTGTGGAAGCTGCCGGGAGAATAATTTGCATTTTTATCTCACGCAGGGAAGAAAAAAACCGAAGGAGGAGAAGCCTCTTCTTCTCAAAGTCTGGCCTGCGACTCGGCCAGGGCCCTTCTTCTTCCAACAGTACCTTCTCTACCGACACACACACACACACACACCACCACCACCGCAATAGCAATAGCAATTAGACTTATATACCGCTTCATAGGGCTCTCAGCCCTCTCTAAGCGGTTTACAGAGTCAGCCCCCAACAATCCGGGTCCTCATTTTATCCACCTCGGAAGGATGGAAGGCTGAGTCAACCTTGAGCCGGTGAGATTTGAACCGCCGAACTGCAGCTAGCAGTTCAGCTGAAGTGGCCTGCAATACTGCATCCTAACCACTGTGCCACCTCTGCTCTTCAGATCCAAGAAATGCCTCTCAGGAGAGAAACAAACCCCCACAAAGGCCCGTCAAAGCACGAGAGACCGTGAGTTCAAGTCCCACCTCAGCCAGGAAAGCTGGCTGGGTGGGTGACTTTGGGTGAATCCCACTCCCCCCCCTCTCAGCCCAATCCACCTCACAGGGTTGTTGTGGGGGGGAAATAGGAGGATTAGATCTGTGCACTGCCTTGAGTTATTTGTAAAAGTAATAATGCAAATATGTAAATAAAAGTAAATACTTTTTTTTTAAAGCCTCCAACTAATAAGGCTTGTCTTTGGGGGCCATTATTAGTCGTGCTAGCTATGCTTCTTAATCGGGAATTGTGGGGTTCCTAGCCCAGCCCCAAACCCTGAATTTAGCAACTTGGGACACTTTTTTTTTCTGCCTCTGGTAAACCTGACAATGGTCCGGTCTGTGGCTCCATGAGATTGAAGTGGAAGGTGAATCCTCCTCAAAAGAGGAGGGTGGAAGGGAGAGAAAGAGAAGGAGAGATAGTAGGAAAGGAAGAGGAAGAGTGGAGGAGAGGTAAGGGAAGAAGAAAGAGGTAAGGAGAAGTGGGTGGAAGGGAGAGAAAGAGAAGGAGAGAGGGCAGGAAAGAAAGAGGAAGAGTGGAGGAGAGGTAAGGGAAGAAGAAAGAGGTAAGGAGAGGAGGGTGGAAGGGAGAGAAAGAGAAGGCGAGAGGGCAGGAAAGAAAGAGGAAGAATGGAGGAGAGGTAAGGGAAGAAGAAAGAGGTAAGGAGAGATGGGTGGAAGGGAGAGAAAGAGGAAAGGAGAGGTGGGTGGAAGGGAGAGAAAGAGAAGGAGAGAGGGCAGGAAGGGGAAGAGAGGGGGTAGGAGTAGGGGAGAGGTAAGGGAAGAAAGAAGGGGAAGGAGAGGAGGAAGGAAGGAAGTAGAGAAGGAAGGGAGGGAGAAAAGAAAGGGAAAATAAGGTGGTGTTACAACAGGCGAAAGGGATGGTAAACAAAGCAACTCAAACTGTATATTATAACCTGTTAAATGGAATAACAAAAGTATAATGACAAAGAAAAAGAATAACTATGTGAATGTATATCTATAATTGTATGTAAGAGAATAAATGACAGTAAGAATATAAAACACAATATAGGTAAACAATATTTTGTTATAAATAGCTAAGTATAAATTAATAAAGAATTGTACATAAAAATGGATAACGAATAAGGGGACCATGAATGCAAGATAGAAATGTATAGAAAGGGAAAACACTAACTGCAAAGAATCCGAGACGGAATTGCTGTATGATATACGATGGAACTTAGCAATAGCAATAGCAGTAGACTTATATACCGCTTCATAGGCCTTTCAGGCCTCTCTAAGCGGTTTACAGAGAGTCAGCATATTGCCCCCAACAATCTGGGTCCTCATTTTACCCACCTCGGAAGGATGGAAGGCTGAGTCAACCCTGAGCCGGTGAGATTTGAACCGCTGACCTGCTGATCTAGCAGTAGCCTGCAGTGCTGCATTTAACCACTGCGCCACTTCTTGTTCCTATGTTGTTTTAAGTCATGTGTCTGTTTCTGTTGATGTGTTTAAAATAAAAATTAAAAAAAGAAGAAGAATCCTCCTCAATCAAGCCTTGGGCAGCACGGGGAGCCCTGACCTGTACCCGAACCCCCCACCTCTCTCCCAGTGGGAACCTCCCATAAGACCACTGATGTTCTTCTCCACCCTGGACCTCCTCTTGTCATATTCACAGCAGCCCCAGAAAGTGTCAGGTGGAGTGAGGGGCCGGCCACATCCAGAGGGTGGGATTTGAGCCCTGGGCTCCCTGGAGCTGCACTTCTCCAAAACCTTATAACAGCCCCCCATCCTCATGCCAAACAAGGGCTACTCTGACAGAAACATAGTCAATCTTCACTCGTGTATATGTAAACACGACCATTTTTACCCGGTTGCCCACTGTGCCCACTGGAATGCCACTCCAAAGTGGCACATGCCCCTTCCTTAACCATTACAGGGCCGGATTTTCCTATAGGCTAACTAGGCTTCAGCCTAGGGCCTCAAGATCAAGAGGGGCCTACATTCAAATTGTTTAGCAAAATTAAAATTACACTATTCTAAAAACAGTGAACACTAAAACACTGAACCGAAAATAAGGTGAAATTCTACGCACGTGACTAATAAACAAACATAAAAATGTATTGGTTAAGATCGCTCCAGCGCTGCGGCAGTTGGGGAGCCCGCCCACGTTCCCGCCACCGGCGGTCGGGCGAGAGGCGCGGCCGCTCCCAGTAGCCGCCCCGTCGACGCGGAGCCCACCAGCGGCCAGGCAGGTGAGAGCGAGGGGGCCGAGCCGGGCAGCTGAGCGCAGCAGGGGAGGCGGCTGGCCTCGCTGCCTTTGCCGCAGAGCAGAGCCGCCCTCCGTCGGGAGGCCAGCTATATATATTGATATATATTGATATATATCACAGTAATGATGTATTTTATTGTCTCTCGTGTAATTTACAAACTTAAAAATGGGAGGTGAAAGGGCCTCATAAGTGGAATAGCCTAGGGCCTCTTTTCATCTAAATCCGGCCCTGATTACAGCGCATGGCAAGAATTGCCACAATCAATCCAACGCCACCCACAAACTGCGCAAGGAGGTGGACCCCAAAGAATTTCAGCAATGGACCTTCCCTGCAGGGGAGAAGTGACCCTCCGGGACCCGATCAGCTGATCAATATTTGGAGGATCCTGTTCTAAACGTCCCAGGACCACCAACGCAATCCACACTGGGTGGACCCCTGCCTCACATTAAGCCTCGTTGGTTTCCCCTAGAGAGATGGACACACACACACTCTCTCTCTCCCCCAAGATGTTGCAAACTAGGATGACCATTCAGCCTGTTTTGTGAACTGCAGTGAGCCACTTCCTATTCCAGAAGCCAAACTGAATCAACTGCCTTGGTGGGATCTTCTGCGTCCTACTAAGGGTGGGATATCTCTCTCTCTCTCTCTCTCTCTCCAGACAAGAAGGATGGCGTAATTCCAAGGGACTCTGGAGCTCCTTTCTCAGGCGTCCAAAGCGAGGCCCACCATGCCCAGCCCTGGCATGATGTGGCCCTTCTGCCTCCCTTGCCAAGAGAGCGTGGCACGACAAAACCGCGCTCGACTAAAGCGCGCCCGATGAAACCGCGTCGCTGACGTCATCAACAGGGCGACAACAGCGAGCGCGGAGAAAGAAGGGCGCTTTAAATAGCGCTTTGAAAGCAAGCCGATTCAAGTTAAGGTAAGGCTTAGGTTTAGGGCTGGGTTTAGGGTTAGGGTTAGGGTTAGGGTTAGGTTAAGGGTTAGCTTTAGGGTTAGCTTTAGGGTTAGGGTTAGGGTTAGGTTAAAGGTTAGGGTTAGGTTTAGGGTTAGGTTAAGGGTTAGGTTTAGTTTTAGGGTTAGGTTAAGGGTTAGGTTTAGGGTTAGCTTTAGGGTTAGGTTTAGGGTTAGGTTAAGGGTTAGGTTTAGGGTTAGGTTAAGGGTTAGGGTTAGGTTAAGGGTTAGGTTTAGGGTTAGGGTTAGGTTTAGGATTAGGTTTAGGGGGGGTTAGGTTTAGGTTTAGGGGTTAATTTTAGGTTTAGCGTTTACAGCGTGCTTCTGTCTCCGCACTGTTGTCGCCCTGTGATGACGTCAGCTACGCGGTTTCGTCGAGCACCCTTTAGTCGAACGCGGTTTTGTGGTGGAACCCAAGAGAGGACCAGGGGAAACGGAGGCAATTAAAAGGTGGAAGCGGCCTCATCCCCAGAGCTAAACCCCAAAGGGAGAGGGACGAGGTGATGCAACTTGTTGGAGGGTTTAACACTCGGTCCTCCAAAGCGCCGCCACGGTGACATTGGGGCCCAAATCAAGACCTCACGGAGGGGGGGGGGCAAATGAGCATTATGCGAGTCCTACCACCAGCCTAGCGAATGCAAATGGGGAACTTCATCGCCTTTGGGAGCCAATGGTCAGCAGCTCCGCGAGGCCCCAGGAAGCCCCTTCTGAGCACAGGGGAAACCCCCAGTCCCATCACGGTGGCATTGAAGCGGACTTCACAAGTCGGATTTCCTTTCAGAGAGGCTTCCACACTTATGCTGGGGTGGGCACCTCCTAGCTCACCCCCCCCTCCCCATCCTTCCAGATCCAGGAACAGCCGCCCCTCCAGCGATCTCCCTTGAATGTCCTTCCAGGCTCTGGATCTCAAGGTCTGGAAAAGCAGAGGTGGGGGGGAGGCAGGCTGTTCCTTCAAACACCCCCCCCCTCCCTGGGTCCCCTTTAAAGAAGGAAGGTAATACAACAGATTTCTGAATGGCTGTTCCCTCCCCCTCCCACCCACTCACTTCCTAGCCAATCGGCAAGCTGGAATCCCAGCAGCAGGGATCTCTTAAAGGCACCGCTGAGGGCTGACCAGAATCCCATTTCCAGGCTTTTCGGTGGCTTTCCACAAAGCGCCCCCCCCCCCACCACTTCAGTGGGTTTTGCCTCTTTGGCCGATTCTTCCCTGCCAACCCGGTGATGCCCAAGTGGCCGGATGGCATGCAAAGCCACGAGGCCGTCTTGGGATGCCAACGCCATCAACGTCCCCTGGAGGAGAGCTTGCCCAGGAGAATCTGCTGCTCCTGGAGAATCTGCCCCCCGGGGAGACACAACTGACAGGACAGAAGCTTCCCCCGTCACTCCAGAGATGTGTGGGGCAGCACTTCTGAATGGAGGGAATCACCCCACATCCTCTGAAGAGACGAGGGTTGGCATAGAACAGTGTTTCTCAACCTTGTCCCACCTGAAGATGCGGGGACTTCAACTCCCAGAATCCCCCAGCCAGCGAATGCTGGCTGGGGAATTCTGGGAGTTGAAGTCCACGCATCTTCAGGTGGGACAAGGTTGAGAAACACTGGCATAGAATCTCTCTCATAGCCACTAAGTATTTGCTACAATAGGCCACCATGCTGCCCCCACCCCCCTCGGAAGAGAGTGCAGAAAAAGGGATGGCTCTGGGCAAGTTATCTTGTCCTGATGGGGCTGGGGGGGGGGTGTGCAGAGGGAAAGCAGGATTGAATCAGGGCTCGGAGGCCCCCCAGTTAGGCTCTGCCCCGGCCCCTCTCATCTTCCTGCTCCCCAGTTACCGGGAACTGCCGGACTGGAAATGGCGGCTGGGCACGTGGCTGCGCTCCGGAGCCGACCAGGGGCCGCAGAGGGTTGTTCCCTCCACTTCAGGAGAGGAGCCACGTCCTGAGGCCTGAAAGTGAGCGTGGGGTGGGGGTGGGGAGATTGGGGGGGGGGAGCAACCTTTGGAGTTGGAGCAGGGAGGAAGCCAGGAGACCCTCCTCTGCCCCTTGTCCCCGTGCCTGCCCCCCAAAAAGCGCCTCTCCCTGGGGCAGAGGACCCAGCTGCCCTTGCTTCTGCCTGGAATGACCAGCCAGAAACGCCAGGACGCTGGACCCCCCACACACACCCCAGGACAGGATGGAGCTCCCAGCTGAAACCAACGTGAGACTCGAGGTTCCCAATCTCCCCCCCCCAAAAAGAAAGGTCTCCTCTGCCATTCCTGCAGCCAGCCTGGCTCCATTCAAACAGCAGCTGGGTTGCTAAGCAGCCGCGGAAGATGTCCGGAGAGGAAGGAGCCCACGTGAAATCCGCTGCGCGCTCGTGGCCCAAACCTGGGCTCTCCCCTCCGCTGCAAGGAGGACCATCAACACCCCCCCCCAAACTCCATTTTTTTTTGACACTCAGGAGGCTGACGGACACTCCCAGATAACAGCTGGCCTTCCGACAGCACAGAACCACTGGCTGTGCTTGCAATCAAACGAGGGATGCTCTGAGCATGCAATCTGGGGGCAGAAGCAGGATTCAGCTATGCCCTCATTCACTGTCATTCTCCCCCCACCCCACCCCCCCTCCCCAAACCTTAACATTGCTGACTTCCAGAACCGGCGGGACCAAAGACTCTAGGAGTGTGATTGATGCGTGGAGACCTTCATGCAAGAAAAATGGCAGGACACCCCTTTGAGTTCAGCTTGCTAAGTTTTTTTTTCCTTGGGGAGGGAGGGGCTGCTGGTTTAAGGGGAAGAGCAAAGCAGGCTGCCCCAAGGGCTCTTAAACACAACTGGACTCCAGAGAGAAATTAGTTTCACACATACACACACAATTCTCCTGCCCCCTCCTCTCTGGATCCCACTGGATCTTCTCCCAGCCTTGTTCTCACCCCCCCACCACCCCCCAGATCTCCTCATTTCACAGGAGGCCGAGCCCTACTGCTCCCATTCCTGGTTTTGCCCCCCCCCCAACCTCCCCCAGCTGCTTCTCTGCAGCATTTTTTTTTCTCACAAATTTTTTAATTTTTATTTTCATACACTCACATGTATACTGGACATAGCCAACACCATTAAACAATAATTGCATCAATTCCTCTTGTCAACAAGGCCCCAGAAAATAGAAACCCAATATAACTCTTCCGCCCTCCATACACCTCTTTCTTCCACCCCCTCCAACTTTCTATCTTCCCTCCATCATCCCCCTCTACCCTACTTCCCCTCCCCCTCTACCACTCCTCTCTCCACATCCACTCCCTCCCTTCCTTCTCACCCTCCCTCCCATCCTCTCTCCCACCCCTCTCTGCCCATCTTTCTTCTTTCCCACTCCTCCGCTCCTTGGTGTATTTCCGCTACATATCAATATACTTGGCCTATTCAATATATCAATACACTTGGCCTATTCAATATATCAATATACTTGGCCTATTCAATATATCAATACACTTGGCCTATTCAATATATCAATATACTTGGCCTATTCAATAAATCAATATACTTGGCCTATTCAATATATCAATATACTTGGCCTATTCAATATATCAATATACTTGGCCTATTCAATATATCAATATACTTGGCCTATTCTCTGCAGCATTGAGACCCTCACCTTGGGCAAGACGCCGCTGACCCCCACCACCACCAGGCTGCAGACTTGTGCGGGCAGCTCCATCCTGCTCTGGGTCACTCTCACCAACTGGGGCACCGGTTCTGCCTCTACGGCCCCCGTTGCTCTTCCCTGGAAGGTTGAAAATAAAAACAATGAACTCTGGGGTAGAGAGGAAAAGGGGGGGCTTCCATTCTGAAAGGCAAACAGTCTGTGCCCACTCTGGCCTCACCTGGGATTGTGGGATTCCTCAGCAACCAGAGGGAAAAGCCCACCGAGTTGCAAAGGATTCGACACCCTCCCCCTGGGGCCCATGCACACACACACCCAGGTTAGCCCTGGCTGCATCAGCCAAATCCCCCCCCCTCCCTAGATTCTCAGCCATCCTAAGGAGGCACAAGGCGGAAGGGGGGGGAAGCCTCTTTTTACTGATATTCCCTGTAACTCCACTGAGTATCATGGAGGCATCTGAGATGCTTTTGAAGGCTTGGAAGATTTATTTGCACCCTTGCCTAAAATTCACGCTGATTAGCAGCGCCCGAGAGAGCTACGGAGGCATTTGCTAATAATCCTTCCTCCTGGAAGTCACTTTTTCTCAAATCTGTTCCTCCGGGCGCCTAAGCCACTGACCGGGTGACAAGCCTCCACCGTGCCTGCTGTTGCCATGAGGATGGGAGCCCCGTGCTTTCCCCTTTCACAAAATAAGCACTGAAAAAGCACAGGCCCTCATTTTTTTTCAGGCTCGGCCAATTAAAACACAGCTTGTTGAGGAGGCCCCTCAAGGTCAGCCTGGAAGGGGAGCAGAGCCCACCCCTGCCACTGACCAGCCGGGGGTCTCCTTCTTGGCCTTGGACATTGGGAAGCCAGGAGATGATGGGAGGCAAAAGGGGGAGGGAAAGGGGGGAGGCTGTGGGGAGGAGCTACCTGTTAAGTACTTTGAATATGTTAAGTACTTTGAATGCATGCAGTTTCCACCAAGGTCCTCTGCTACCAGCAGGGACTCATTTAAGCAGATTTTTTATTATTATTTTTCCCCTTCTACACCGTGGCACGACAAAACCGCGGTCCACTAAAGCGCGCCCGATTAAAGCGCGTACCTGACGTCATCAGCAGCGTGACAAATACGACCGCGGAGAAAAAAGGGCGCTTTAAAAAGCGCTTTGAAAGCAAGCCGATTCACGTAAAGTTAAGGGTTAGGTTTAGGGTTACGTTAAGCGTTAGGGTTAGGTTTAGGGTTAGGTTAAGGGTTAGCGTTAGGTTAAGGGTTAGGTTTAGGGTTAGGTTAAGGGTTAGCGTTAGGTTAAGGGTTAGGTTTAGGGTTAGGTTTAGGGTTAGGTTTAGGGTTAGGTTTAGGGTTAGGTTAAGGGTTGGGTTTAGGGTTAGGTTTAGGGTTAGGTTAAGGGTTAGGTTTAGGGTTAGGTTTAGGGTTAGGTTAAGGGTTAGCGTTAGGTTAAGGGTTAGGTTTAGGGTTAGGTTTAGGGTTAGGTTTAGGGTTAGGTTAAGGGTTGGGTTTAGGGTTAGGTTTAGGGTTAGGTTTAGGGTTAGGTTAAGGGTTGGGTTTAGGGTTAGGTTTAGGGTTAGGTTTAGGGTTAGGTTAAGGGTTGGGTTTAGGGTTAGGTTTAGAGTTAGGTTAAGGGTTAGGGTTAGGGTTAGGTTTAGGGTTAGGTTAAGGGTTAGGTTAAGGGTTAGGTTTAGGGTTAGGTTTAGGGTTAGGTTAAGGGTTGGGTTTAGGGTTAGGTTTAGGGTTAGGTTAAGGGTTAGGTTTAGGGTTAGGTTTAGGGTTAGGTTAAGGGTTAGCGTTAGGTTAAGGGTTAGGTTTAGGGTTAGGTTTAGGGTTAGGTTTAGGGTTAGGTTAAGGGTTGGGTTTAGGGTTAGGTTTAGGGTTAGGTTTAGGGTTAGGTTAAGGGTTGGGTTTAGGGTTAGGTTTAGGGTTAGGTTTAGGGTTAGGTTAAGGGTTGGGTTTAGGGTTAGGTTTAGAGTTAGGTTAAGGGTTAGGGTTAGGGTTAGGTTTAGGGTTAGGTTAAGGGTTAGGTTAAGGGTTAGGTTTAGGGTTAGGTTTAGGGTTAGGTTTAGGGTTAGGTTAAGGGTTGGGTTTAGGGTTAGGTTTAGGGTTAGGTTTAGGGTTAGGTTTGGGGGGGTTAGGGTAAGGTTTTCGCGTTAATTTTAACTTTACTGCTCACAGCGTGATGTTTTCGTCGCGCTGTGATGACGTCAGGTACGCGCTTTCGTCGAGCGCGCTTTAGTCGACCGCGGTTTTGTGGTGGAACCTTCTACACCACCTTACAGTCATTACATCAACATTGTTATGTCATTATACCTGTACATGTATATAATATTTCGCTTCTATATTTGCACACCTTTATACACAGTTCTATATATATTTATATATATATATTGTTTTTTGGCTTAATTAATTTTTATTCTTGTTTTGCAGCCATTTGTACCAAATTGTTCCAAATTTCATAACATTCCGACTCTTCTTTATCTTTTAATTTCAGTGTTAATTTCTCCATCTCTGCACAATCCAAAGGTTTTTTTTTTAATCACTAATTCGTCCGAGGGGGTATTATTTTGTTTCCCAGCATTGGGCAAATGCTATTCTAGCTGTAGTTAGCAGATGTGTGAATATGTACTTAATTTTCTTTGTATATTTCCCTCATTTAAATCTGATTGGCCAAAAACCCTGCCGGAGGGTTTATAAAAGGACTTCTGCAGGACAGAACCTTCCCTGGATTGTAGATAGCAGTCACTGAATAAAGAGTTGTTGTTATAACGCATTAATAGAAATGGATTCGGAAACAGAATTAGTTAAAGACTGTATGATAAAGTGGGCACAAAATTTTGAAGAACCAATAATGTTGGATACATGGGGAAAGATTTGGGTGAGAAACGTAAAATTTACACAAGCCCAAAATTTGAGAGAAAACTTTTATAAGATGTTTTATAGATGGCATTTAGATCCTAAAAAACTGGCCTGTATGTATCCGAATTTACAACCTAAATGCTGGAGATGTGATTGTTTCGATGCTACATACCAACATATATGGTGGACTTGTAAAAAGGTAAAAGCATTTTGGATAAAAATATGGTGGATTATGCAAAACGTTCTTTAAAAAAAGGATAACGTTTACCCCGCACTTATTCTTCTTAGGTATAATTACTGATTGTACAGTTATGGAGACTAACTTGATTTTGCATTTAATAACCGCAGCAAGACTGCCGGTGGCGCAATACTGGAAGAAGGAAGACTTGCCTACTATTCAAGAATGGACATTAAAAGTAACAAACCTAGCAAAGATGGCTAAAATATCAGCATATCTCAAGGACCATTCAAATGAGAAGATATAAACTGGAGTGGAATAGATGGATTGACTGTACTCAAAATAAATACGGGGCCAAGAAATTCCATATGCCTCCTCCGTTCACCCAATCTAACACCACTCTAATGCCCAAATTGTGGACCTGCCTCCCACCATGCCCCCTCCACCGGTGCCAGTCTCGGTGGGTGCCCAGGGCAGCCTCCAATCATGGCAGGGGAATAAAAGGGCCGCTGCAGCACCTGGGATTCCCCCAGGGTCCACCACCGCCTGGAGAAAGGCAAAAAGAAAGGCCAGAGGAGCCCTGGGGCTTCCGCATTGGACTCCGGTGGAAAAGGTTCTCCCCACGTGCTTCTGCCCAGCTCTGCAGACAAAAGGGAAGGAGGGAAGGGAAAGGCACACTGTCACAGAGCCAAAGGGAGAATTGGGGCAAAAGGGCTTGGCCCCAGTCTAAGGGCAGCTTCTCACCCCTGGTAACAGGGGTCCAGGGAGCTAGAAGAGGTGTGAAAGGAAAAATGAGAAAGGAAAGGAAGATAAAAGGAAGGGAAGAGAAAGAAGATAAAAGGAGGAGGAAGGGAAGAGAAGGAAAGGAGGTTAAAAGAAGGAGGAAGGGAAGAGAAGGAAAGGAGGTTAAAAGAAGGAGTAAGGGAAGGAAGGGAAGATAAAAGAAGGAAAAGGGAAGATAAAAGAAGGAAAAGGGAAGGAAAGGAAGATAAAAGATAAAAGAAGAAAGGGAAGGAAGATAAAAGAAGGAAAAGGGAAGGGAAGGAAGATAAAAGAAGGAAAAGGGAAGGAAAGGAAGATAAAAGAAGAAAGGGAAGGAAGATAAAAGGAGGAAGGGAAGGAAAGGAAGATAAAAGAAGAAAGGGAAGGAAGATAAAAGGAGGAAGGGAAGGAAAGGAAGATAAAAGGAGGAAGGGAAGGGAAGGAAGATAAAAGAAGGAGGAAGGGAAGGAAAGGAAGATAAAAGAAGGAAAAGGGAAGGAAAGGAAAAAAGAAGAAAGGGAAGGAAGATAAAAGGAGGAAGGGAAGGAAAGGAAGATAAAAGAAGGAAAAGGGAAGGGAAGGAAGATAAAAGAAGAAGGAAGGAAAGGAAAGGAAGATAAAAGGAAAAGAGAAGGAAAGGAAGATAAAAGGAGGAAGGGAAGGAAGATAAAAGAAGGGGAAGGGGAAAAGAAAGGAAAAAGGAGAGGAACAGGAGCCCCTCAGTCTCACCTGCAGTGGGTGGCCCTCTTGGCCCCCTGGGTCAGCAACATCCTGGCTCTTGGAGGACCCCCCGGGCCCCAGACCAGCGGATCCATTTTGCTGGCAAGCAGGGAGCACGCTCAGCTTATAGCACTCCTGGATGTCTGGGGGGGGGACAGACCGAAAGGCGCCTTGAGAGTCCAGCTCAGGAGACCCTCCTGCCTTGCCCCCTGGCAGAGGAGCCCCTTCCCCCCCCCAAAAAAAGAACCTCTAAGCATCCTGGGACGCCATTCAGGCAGGCCCACGGTGTCTGAGGGAGACACTATCAGCTTTTCCCGGGAACTTTTCCAGGCCAGCAGCAAGCAAGGCCCCTAGGCTGAGCCTCCCCCCCCAATGCACCTTCTTCTCCCTCCCCAGGGTGGGAAGAGCCGACCCTCCCAAATGCCATTCCCAGAGGTCACCGCTCCTCCCTGCAGCCCCTCAGCAGAATCCAGAGTGGTCAAAGGGAGAGCTGGCTCCCTGGCATCCCTGCAAGGGCCACAGGTGCATCCTCCCGGCTGAGGGAGCCAGGCAGGAAGAGCCAGGGGGTGGGGTGGGGGGTCTCACCCGCAGAGCTAAAAAGGAGCTCTACCCCGCATGGAGCCCGGAGCTTAGCCAGCAGAGGGAGCAATCGTGGCCCCCCCCCTGAGAAGGCTCTCCGGGGCCCCCAGGCTCAGCTGCCCAGAGAATGTCCTCTGTAGAGACGGCTATCTTTGTGGGCGGCCCCCCACCCCCGCCAGGCAGCGGCTCTGGTTTAAGGGAGCCTATGCCCAGGTGCACCCCCAGGAGGGGCACGGCCTGCATGCCCGGCTGTTGCCAGCTCCCCCCCCCTTACCCAGCAGGGCCTGGAAAAGCTCGCTCTGAAATATACGGGTCACTTTCTCGATCGAGGCTCGCAGAGGCTGCTCGGCCGGGGACTGCAGAATGCCCCGATAGCGGGCCAGGATCGCCACAGCTCGCTGGGTATCTGCAAGGCAAGAACAAAGCTTGAGGGAGACCCGGGACAGAGGGGGGGCTCTATCCAGCAACACCCCCCCTCCCCAGCCAGGATACATGGCACAGGCAGGTTCCTGCAACTGGCAGAGGCCACTTCCTTGTCTCTCCACCTTTCCTAACAGGGCTCAGAACCCAGGATCCGCATTCACACAATCTGGGCTGTTTTGTCCCCTGGAGAGCCCCAAAGGGCAGCGCTGGCGGTCCCAGGGGTCCCAGCTAGAGTGGGCTGGTCTGGATGGGAGGTTTGTCTAACCAGGACCGGTTCTCCACTCGGAAGGGATCTCTTTTGGAGGGAGAGAGAGGTGGGTTCCTACCAGTTCGCCCCTCTTCGGTAGAACCGGTTCATCAAATCGGGAAGAGGTTCCACCAGTGGACCTGAAAAATTTTGAAACCCACCACTGGGAGGGACCCCAAGTTCTCAGGGGGTGGTGGAGGGGGATTGAAGGTGCTGCCAGCTTCAGCTCAGCTTCCAGAAGGGCAGCCTTGCATGGATGGGAAGACTCCTGGCCTTCCTCATCCTCGCTTTCTTCCCCCCATGCAACCCCCCCTCTCAGCATTTCATCCGGAGAAGGGCCAGGACCAGGACGATGCCCAGACCTGCCCCACCGCCTGCTCTCCCTGGCTAGCAAGAAGACCACCACCCCCTTCCCTCTCTGAAGTCCAGAGGGAGCCCAGAATCTCACTCTGGGAAGGGTCCACCCGACCCCTCACCCAAAGGGCCCCTGTATGCTCTCCGTGCACCCCTAGGCCTACAAGACCCCCAGCAATGCCCTAACCTGAGGGCTCTGTAAATGCCCCCCCCAAAAAAGTCATGGAAATAGGTAGCTGTTTCCTCTTTCAGGTCCATCCCTTGGAGACCCTCTTGGCTCAGCACCACCTTCAGGGCTCAAGGTTAGGTGGCCTCCCAGGGCAGAAGGAAAAGGTGAGCAGCTTTTCCAAAGAAACGTGGCATTCATGAGGACTAGAAGCACGACTAGTCCTCATGAATGGCACGTTAGGGTTAGGGGAGATCGAGGCCTGACTGCAGACCCTCTAGCAGGGGCAACCTCGGGGGGAAGGGGCGGGAAAGGAGCAAAGAATCCGGCGGTGGAAGTCCACACACGCGGGCGGGAGACGGGGGTCGCCAGGAGCCTCTCAGGGCCGGCACGGGGGCTCCCCGACTCCCTTCCCAGCCCCGCTCCCGAAGCTCCGGGCGCCGCCTGGACGACTTGAGCGCCTCCGGAACTCCTGCTGGGAAGTCCCCGGCCCCGCTTCCCTCTCCTCCACCCTATCCGGAAAAGTGGAGAAAGTTCCTGCCCAGCCGGTCCGAGTCCGGCGCCCGGAAAGGCCGCTGCTTCTGGGCCCCTGCAAGAGGGGGGGAAAGGGGGGTCCCAGCGGCCCAGAAGCTCCTTCCGAGCAGCCCCGGATCGCGCCGGCCCCGCGGGTTGCGCCGCAGCGCTTCAGCCCGCCCGACCCCCGACCCCCACCTAGGGCCGGCGCCCCTTACCCTCGCGGCTGCTCATCGGGCCGGGCTGCGCGTCCTCGGGAGGAAGGCGGGCGAGGGGCGAGGGTTGGGCCGGCCCGCCCTGGCCGGAGGAAGGGCGGGAAGAGCGGCGGCCGAAGGGGCCGCCTCCAACTTTCCGAGCGGGCGGACTGGCCGGCGGCCGACCGGGAAGCGGCTGCCAGGCACTCCCCCTCGCGATCTTGAGGACTAGAAACGCTGCACTCGGGCCGCAGCAGACAACCGTCCCCGGGGGGGGGGAGGGATTGGGGGGGGGGAGATCGGACACCCAAAGCCGCCCGAAGCCCCTCGGGGGGCGAGGCTCCGGAGCGCTGGCGGCGAGGGGTCTGGGCTGCGCCTCCTCGGGCGAGCGTCCAACGACCCCCTCCCCAAACTTTCCCCCTTGGGCGACTTGGGCTTCCTTCGGGGCTCCCGGCTGCGGGTGCAGCCTTCGGCCCAGCCCGTGGACTCCACAGCGGGCCTGCCAGCGTTCTTCACGTGTCTCGGCGCGGGCGGAGACACGGGTCGGGGCTGTCCGTGGGGACGGCTTCTAGAGGGAAGCCGCGTAGCCGAAAGACGCGTTTCTGGCTTCCCGCGCCCGCTTTTTCCCAGCTTGCGGTTCCGTCCCTTGCAAAGTTTGAACGACGGGGTTTTCTCCTTCCTCTCCGTCCTGGAAGAGTCAACTGAAGTTGGACCCAACTTTTCCGCCGTTTTATTTATTTTATTTTTTATTTTATTTTAAAGACTTATATACCGCTTCATAGGGCTTTCAGCCCTCTCTAAGCGGTTTACAGAGTCAGCATATTGCCCCCACAGTCTGGGTCCTCATTTTACCCAGATAGATAGATAGATAGATAGATAGATAGATAGATAGATAGATAGATAGATAGATAGATAGATAGATAGATAGATAGATAGATAGATAGATATAGAGAGAGGGAGAGATAGATATAGAGAGAGGGAGGGAGAGAGAGATAGATATAGATAGATAGATAGATAGATAGATAGATAGATAGATAGATAGATAGATAGATAGCAATAGCAGTTAGACTTATATACCGCTTCATAGGGCTTTCAGCCCTCTCTAAGCGGTTTACAGAGTCAGCATATTGCCCCCACAGTCTGGGTCCTCATTTTACCCAGATAGATAGATAGATGATAGATAGATAGATAGATAGATAGATAGATAGATAGATAGATAGATAGATAGATAGATAGATAGATATAGAGAGAGGGAGAGATAGATATAGAGAGAGGGAGGGAGGGAGAGATAGATATAGATAGAAAGATAGATTAGATAGATGATAGATAGATAGATGATAGATAGATAGATAGATAGATAGATAGATAGATAGATAGCAATAGC
Source organism: Thamnophis sirtalis (assembly GCF_051295495.1). Taxonomy (NCBI): domain Eukaryota; kingdom Metazoa; phylum Chordata; class Lepidosauria; order Squamata; family Natricidae; genus Thamnophis; species Thamnophis sirtalis. Next base: position 54,263,418 of record NW_028261393.1, on the reverse strand, counting down.
AGTTAGACTTATATACCGCTTCATAGGGCTTTCAGCCCTCTCTAAGCGGTTTACAGAGTCAGCATATCGCCCCCAACAACAATCCGGCTCCTCATTTTACCCACCTCGGAAGGATGGAAGGCTGAGTCAACCTTGAGCCGGTGAGATTTGAACAGCCGAACTGCAGAACTGCAGTCAGCTGAAGTAGCCTGCAGTGCTGCATTTAACCACTGCGCCACCCTTTGGTTCCGTTTGCGGGTGAGAGACCCGTGCCTGGCCAAGAAGGGCGGTGGTTGCGCTGGGGGGTCTCTCTCCTATTCAGAGGAAGCCCCGATTGCCGAATGCCACCAGTGAAAAGACGCCCCCCCTCAAATGGGGGACTCACCCCCCCCCAGCGAAAAGGGGAGTTCCTTCCCAGGAAATGACTCGGTTGAGGGGGGAGGGAGATGCCTCCATCACGGGGAGCCAGTCTTGCCCCTTCTGCCCTCATTGATGCCCCCTCCCTTCTCACATGCCCCAAACACGGAGAATGGAAAACTCCTAGGCAATCTTAAAACACTCCCAAGAGCCATTTGGACCCATTTCCCACAGGAAAAAAAAATCACGGAGAGCCACAAAACCCTTTCCATGCCTGGCTATTTCCTGAGCAGCCACAAAACTTGTATATGTAATTGAATTAAATGTTCTTTTTTCTTCTGAAACTTCTCTTGGATTTCCCCATGTTTGGCCTAGGCCAGTGTATCTCAACCTTGGCGACTTTAAATCCTGTGGACTTCAACTCCCAGAATTCCCCAGCCAGCTGTGCTGGCTGGGGGATTCTGGGAGTTGAAGTCCACAGGATTTAAAGTCGCCAAGGCTGAGAAACACTGGCCTAGGCCCTAGGGGGAATTGAAAAGCTCAAGAAATCACATGCCAGGGCACATCAGCAGGTGTGACCCATATTTTGAGCAACAGGGAGCCACAGCAGAGCCGCAGATTGCTGACCCCTATCCTAGGCATCACACGGGAAAGAAAGATGTGCTCTTAATGTAAATATGCAGGCGGAAAAATGATATGAATTGACGCGTTAAATAGCAATTACAAGAATGCATATTTAAGAATGAATTTGAAAGGAAAAACAAAAACTTTTTTAAAAAAAGATGTGCTCTACCTAATTATACACGTTACTAACTGCGGCGCGTATAACTTTTATGCGCAGTATTGGAAAAAAAGAAAATATCCCATCAGAGTATCTGCAGTTCGGCGGTTCAAATCTCACCGGCTCAAGGTTGACTCAACCTTCCATCCTTCCGAGGTGGGTGAAATGAGGACCCGGATTGTTGGGGGCAATATGCTGACTCTGTAAACCGCTTAGAGAGGGCTGAAAGCCCTATGAAGCAGTATATAAGTCTAACTGCTATTGCTATGATAACCAGCTTCCATCCTTCCGAGGTGGGTGAAATGAGGACCCAGATTGTGGGGGTGATATGCTGGCTCTGTTAAACCGCTTTGAGAGGGCTGAAAGCCCTATAAAGCGGTATATAAGTCTAACTGCTATTGCTAGAGTTGGACATAATTAGGAAACCTCTGGCTTGCGCAAAAGCAGATCGGCTCACCCTCGAATTAAAAAAAAGGGGGAATCGGAATATTACGAAGTTTGGAACAGTTTTTATGATTGGTATAAGGTGACAAGACTGGAACAAACTGTATATAATGTGATTGGATAGAAGGATAAATAATGTACTAAGTAGGCGAATAGTTATTGGGCGAGATTATTTGTATGGTCTTTACGACTTCGCTGTTTTAAATGCAAAAACAATAAAAATGTATTTTTAAAAGAGTTTTGTTTTCTGTCTGGGAGAAGAAGAGAAAAAGGCCTGGGACAGCAGCAGAATTCCATTGTGGGAGGCTGGCAAAGTTCCCCCCATCCCTCCCCAGCAAGTCCCTGTTTCAAAACAGCAGGCCTTCCCCCCCCACCCCTCCCCAAGGGTCTCTGGATGTCCAGCCCACAACGCTCGGCCTCTTGGGCTGCCAGGAATGGTTGAGTCACTGGGCACGGCAGAAGATTCCCTCCCTGGGAAGAAAACAGCGGCTCGTTCCAAATCACATGTGGGCTGCAGAAGAGACCTCGTTCTTCAGAGCCCCCCCCCTTCCTCAAATTAAATCAGTCCTACATTTTAATGAACACCAATGGGCCAAACATTTTTGATGGTCATTGTGACCCAAAATCAGGGGCTTTGAGGGTTCTGCTGCAGCTCCTGAAGGGCTACGCCCCCCCCCAAGACACTTAGCTGCCTTGCCCCCCCCCCCCAGCGATAGAAGAAATCAGGCCAGACACTTTGTCAAACATTTATATTTATAGCAAAAATAGGCTTTTCTTTCTTCCCTACACAATGGTTTGTTTCCCCCCCACCCCCCAAAAACATTTACACAGTAAACAAGTCAGCTGCTGCCACATGTCCTGCACCAGGTTTCCCCCCCCCTCCATCCCACCCCCCAGCCTCCTTTGCCGGTTGCCCCCTTGTTAGCCATCAAGACACACCCCACTCCAGTTGCAGAGTTATTCCGCCCGTCTATTTGGCAGAGGTCTTGCTGCAGCCTGAGGGCCCCCACCCCCAGCACCCAAACTCACTCCTTGGAGCAAGAGAAGCGGGAACACCCCCCCCTCTCCCCCGAGCAGCCACAGGACTGGGGGGGGGGGGAATGCCAGGAGAAAAGCCGAGGCAGGCTGGGTATCTGCACCACGGGGCAGGGAAGCACAAGGGCCGGGAGGGGGGGTCAGCCAAGGGCCACAACATGGAAGGCAGCCGCGAGGGAGGGCAGTACTTTTGCAAAGGGGGGGTGGGCTTTGGATATGAGGAAGGGGGACAGTATAAGAAGGGGGAGGAGTGGATCAAATTTGGTTTCGGAGTACCGTTTGGATGAAAGATAGCGGGTCAGCTGTCACTGAAGAAGTGCTAGGGATCCTTCCACCCCCCCCCATTTGCCCCCCCTCCCAGTGCAAGATGAAGCCAGCAGGAAGTACCCCTCTTCTCTCTCCAGAAACCCCAGGGGCAGACCAGAGCCCCTTCCCCAGCCCTCCAAGGACCACTGGGTGTGCCCGGTGAGCAGCAGGAATGGCACGAGACGAAGGGAGCCCCCTCCCCAATACTGTAACGGACACTAGAGGGGACTGGGAAAGGAAGAGGAGCGATGTCCTTCCCACGCCTCACGTTCGCAGAAGCCACGTCCCCCGTGGCTCCTTCCCGTCCACGAGAATCGTGGCTTAGAGACGAGCAAAAGCCCAGTCAGCTGCCCGCCAGCCCTGGGGCTTCTGTCCTTCGCCCGGAGGGAAGGCTCTGCTTTTTCACATCTTGAAGGGAAAGGAGAAGGTATCAAGTAAATAAGGGGAGGGGTCGCTGCCAGAGCGCAGGAGTCCAAGTCCGTCCAGGTGGGCCCTCCCCGTGGCCTAGGAGACCATGTAGTGCGTGATGGCGCGGAGGGCATAGAGCAACTCCGCCTGCAGCCGGGCCTCCAAGATCAGCAGATTCACGTGGACCTGTGGAGGGGGGGGCAAAGCGGAGATCGAGCCCAGCCTCAAGGCACACAAGCCCCCCACTCCCCCCACCACGAGGGTCAGGCCTGAGCAGCTCCAGAATCAAACCACAGCTTGGCTGGGCGGAAGACGGGCAGGACATCCCTCTCAAAGGGGCAGCACCAGCATACAATTAGCGTATTTTTCGGAGTATAAAAAGAGGCTGAAAATCTGGGTGCATCTTATACACTGAATATAGCTTTTTTTTTTTTGCCTCCCGAAACTCCGCCCCTTCACCAAAATGGCCGTGCATTGCCTTTAGGAGGCTTCCGGAGTGCTCCTGGGGGCTGGGGAGGGCAGAAATGATTAAAAAAACAGGGAGTTTCCCCCCCCCCAAAAAACCCCAGCAGCACTCTATAAGCCTCCTAAAGGCTATGCGTGCCCTTTTTTTTTTTTTTTTTTTAAACTGGGCCCGTTTTCATGAAAACAGGCTGTTTTGGGGAGGTTTGCAGAGTGCAAAAACGTTTTTTTTTTTTTATTTGCCTCTTCGAAACCTTGGTGCGTCTTATACTCCGAAAAATACAGTAGTGCTGTGTCTGTCTGTCTGTCTGTCTGTCTGTCTGTCTGTCTGTGTGTGTGTGTAGCAAAATGTATGTTTGAACTGCTTTAAAAAATTTGCCTCTTCGAAACCTTGGTGCATCTTATACGCCAAAAAATACAGTAGTGCCGTGTGTGTGTGTCTGTCTGTCTGTCTGTCTCTGTGTCTGTGTCTCTGTGTGTATGTGTAGCAAAATGTATGTTTGAACTGCTTTAAAAAATTTGCCTCTTCGAAACCTTGGTGCATCTTATACTCCAAAAAATACAGTAGTGCCGTGTGTGGTGTGTGTGTGTGTGTGTAGCAAAATGTACGTTTGAACTGCTTTAAAAAACGATGAGGCCAAAATCTTGGGAGGAAAGGGCTGCTGCTGGAAATGGCGCCCAGGAGGAGCGCCCAGCAGCCTCAGCAGAAAGCGGGTCCCCAGGGGAAGCTTCTCCCACCACCGATCCCTAGTCCAGGTCCGGTTCCACGCCATCCATGCTGCCCCACCCCAGCCACATGCGTGTGCCTTGCACAAAGGGTCCGTCTGTTTCTGCCGAATGCCCACCCCCCTCTCCCATCAAAATGGACTGGGTGAATGCGGAGGGGGGGAGGGGATTTCCTCCTTCCTCCCCTCTGCTCCACAGACGCAACCCACCTTTTCACTGTGCTTGAACTGCTTCCAGAAGCGCTCAAACATCTGGGGCTCCATCTTCTCCGGAGAGCAAGTCACCGTTTTGATGTACAGCTTGAGGATCCGTTCCAGGAGATGGTTGACCTCTGCATAGTCATAATCGTCGTATCTGGGAAGGAGAGAGGGGAAACCATCTGGATTTAGCACCAAAGCAGACCTCCAATTCATCTGGAACGAGGCTGTTTTGGCAGGAGGTCCTTCCTGACAGGCCGGGAATTCTCCGGCCAATTTTTAAAAGGCAACAACCAACAGTTTTTACAAAGACCAGGGAGGGAATCCTGTCCAAGTCCCCCATCTCCCTAAAGCCACCCAAGAGTTCATCCTCTAAAGCAGGGATGTCCAAACTTGGGAACTTTTAAGACTTGTGGACTTAAATATGCAGAATTCCCCAGCCAGCTATGCTGGAGTTGAAGTCCACAAGTCTTAAAGTTCTTGAGCTATGCTGGCTGGGGAATTCTGGGAGTTGAAGTCCACAAGTCTTAACGTTCCTGAGCTATGCTAGCTGGGGAATTCTGGGAGTTGAAGTCCACAAGTCTTAAAGTTCTTGAGCTACGCTGGCTAGGGAATTCTGGGAGTTGAAGTCCCCAAGCATTAAAGTTCCCGAGTTATGCTAGCTGGGGAATTCTGGGAGTTGAAGTCCACAAGTCTTAAAGTTCCCAAGCTACGCTGGCTGGGGAATTCTGGGAGTTGAAGTCCACAAGTCTTAAAGTTCCCATGCTATGCTGGCTGGGGAATTCTGGGAGTTGAAGTCCACAAGTCTTAAAGTTCCCATGCTATGCTGGCTGGGGAATTCTGGGAGTTGAAGTCCACAAGTCTTAAAGTTCCCATGCTATGCTGGCTGGGGAATTCTGGGAGTTGAAGTCCACAAGTCTTAAAGTTCCCATGCTATGCTGGCTGGGGAATTCTGGGAGTTGAAGTCCACAAGTCTTAAAGTTCCCATGCTATGCTGGCTGGGGAATTCTGGGAGTTGAAGTCCACAAGTCTTAAAGTTCCCAAGTTATGCTAGCTGGGGAATTCTGGGAGTTGAAGTCCACACGTCTTAAAGTTCTTGAGCTATGCTGGCTGGGGAATTCTGGGAGTTGAAGTCCACAAGTCTTAAAGTTCCCAGGTTTGGACACCCCTGCTCTAAAGCCACCTTCCTTCCCCAGGTCAGCTGCGCTGGTTTGGCCCCGCAAGAGGGTCCCAGAAGGAGGGGGGAGGAGGAGCACCTGATGCCAAACAGGCAGTGGACGTAGTTCCAGATGCCCCGCTTGAAGGTGGCCTGTTCGCAGCCCTGCCGCTTGGCCATTGAGCAGCTGTGAAGACCGTCCACCTTACGGAACTTTTCGTCCAGCAGGTGCCCGATATCGGAATACAAGCGATTTACCAAGGAGAAGCCGTGGTCTTCCCAGGAATAATCCTGCCCAAATCAGAAAGAGGGTGGCTGGATGAGGGAATGCTGAAGGGGGCTAAGATCAGCAGCTCGTCCACCCCCAGGCAAGGAGGGAGGGAGGTGGCCAGCCAAGATTCTGGGTACTGCCACGTTGGTCCCACCTGAACACGGAAGATCTGGGGCTGGTCCTCGTTGCACTGGGCAAACTCCTGGTAGCCGAAGCTGGGATCCAAGACGTAGCAGGAAAGATCTGCGGCCCCCAAAAACTCCCCGTCGAAGCCTAGAAGACAGACCCACTCAGCCAAGGGGCTTCTCCGGAGGCCGGAGGGAGGCCTGCATGCAAGCAGGAGGGGAGATGGCATCCCAGCTGCTCTCAAAGGGCCCCACGACTCCGTGGGCTCCCCAACCCCGCCAGGAAGCTCCGGGCAAGGCCCTCCCCAGCCTCTCCTCCAGGGAGGCTGGCAGGCGGCCTTACCTTCTTCCCGCTGGGCAGGCAGCCTCAGCTCTTCCCGGGCCTCACTGCCCACCTGCAACCCGTGGACACGCTCCCGAAGAGACTCCAGCTCCATGCAGGAATCCAAGGACTGCAGAGGGGGAGGAACGCGACTGAGCGGGTCCTTCCTCTGGGTCTAGAAAGGGCACTCCCCCATGCCCTGCAACTGGGGCCTGGCACCCTGCGTCCACGCACCCCTCCACCCCCCCCCAGAGAAGCCGAAGGCACGCACCCGCTTGCGGTTGAGATGCAGCATCTCCTGGCTGCAGCCGTTCCCCACGTCACAAAAGCAGACGCTGCCCGGTAGTCCCAGCTTCAGGGAGCCTCGTCCCTCTGGGCCGAGGTCCTGTTCGCAACCGCAGCCAAAAGCAAAGCTAGCCAGGGCATGGTAGTGGGCGAGGAGCACAACGGCGTGGACCAGCTCTGCCAGCGACCAGCTCTGCTCGCTGATCTTCAGCAGCTTCTGGAGGGGAGGGGCAAAAAGAAGCAAGCTGTGACTCCCCGCAAAGCCACTCGCTCCCCACCATGCTTGCTCCAAGGCACAAGTGGCCCCCAGAGGCAACCCCCCCCAAGCAGGAGCACTAGCTGCCGGAAAGGCTCTTTCTAGGGGGGAACCAACCAATCAGAAGCCAGGAAGTAATGCCAGCTTCCAGAATCTGGCTGGGATGAAACTTCAGCCTGTTACCCACCCACCCCCCACCGACCCAAGGAAGACCCCCCCAAATGGACTTCCCAATGGGTCACGGATGCCAGGAGCTCCTGTGGGGGGACCCCTACCCTGGGGGCTTCCGGTAGAAGGTAAGCAAGCAGGCAGAAACACTAAACCCCCTTATTGCGTCCCCCCTCCTTACTTTTTTTTTGAGGGGTGGGGGGAACCAGCTCAGGCATCAAGAAAGCGTGTGCCGATCCCCAAGGGAGCCATTTGGGATGGAAGGATTTGAGGCGTGGGAGGGTCACCGATGGGGTGGGAGAGGGGTGCCCCCTGTGCTCCTCCCACCCATAAGCTACACTTATGGGGGGTGGGGCAGCATCCAAACTGCCACGGGGGGGAAACGCTCCCCTTCCCAGGGCCCCAAGTGTGGCCCCCTCCTCAAATCCTGCCGGCTACCTCAATGTGATCCTTGCAGACCAGCCAGGGGCGATGGGCCAAGACCTTGTTGATCTCACTTAGCCGGCGGAGTTTGGGGGGGATGCAGTCCAGCCCCCTCAGCCACAGGGGGTCTCCGCCCACCCGCAGGAACTGCAGCACATGGAGGTTCACCAGGTAGTGACACCGATGCCGGGCGGCCGCCTGCAAGAGACACGCAGGGCGCTCAGATCAGTAGGGAAGAACACCACCACCCCCCAAGTCAGAGGCCTTCCTCCGCAAGAGTCAGAAGCCCACCCAGCGCCCCCAACCCAGAGAATCAGTCCTTCTCCTCCACATCCCTGCCTGGCATAGTCTCCATCAGACCCCACCCGTTCTGCTTTTTTGGGGTTGGAGGGGGGAGAGGAGACTGCAGGTTCTCTTCCAGGCTCCTGCAGGAGCCAAGGTCCGGTCTCTGCCCTTGAGAAGGATGGAGGGCACCATTTCCCAAAGCAGCCGCAGCTCCCACACAGCCCTTGCTCCGTTTTGAGTGGCAAGGGGAGGGTCAAGAAGGGGGTGGACAGTGAAGCAAGCAGATGGAATGGCAAGCAGGCAACTTTCCTCCTCGCCACCCCGTAAGCCGAGCAGGCTCCGGCAGTGCCAAAAGCAGCCGCTGGCCAGGATGGGGGCCCCCCTCCTCGCCCTCTCACCATGATGGCGATGAAGTGGCGGCAATCGAAGGGCAGCGGCCCGTCCATGTGGAGCAGGTAATGTTGCAGGCGGAGGAAGCTGTCCAGGTAGTGCGGGTGGTAGCCCATCTGCTGGGCGATGGCCTCGATCCGGCCCCTGCTGGCCAAGGCCTTCACGAAGAGCAGCTGCGGGGGCCTCTCCTTCTTCTCGTTGGCGCTCATCTTGCTCAGCTGGACGGGGAAGGGCGGGAAAGCAGAGACCGTGGGGCAAACTGGGCCTGGTGCAACCAGTCGGGGAGGGGGCCATGCAGCGGGGGAGGGCTAGAAGCAGAGCCATTCACAGTCCCCCCCCCTCCTCCTGGAGTACCCAAAGCACACGAGGCCACCTAAGGGCATGGAAGAAACACCTGGCTGGGCAGACCAGGGTGGGGCCTTTCTGCTCCAGGTATATTTTTGGCCAGGATATCAGGAGGGGGATTTTGTGGGGGGGGGGGGAGTCCCATCTGGAGCCAAGGCAAAGCAGGGCCTGCAGCCAGGACACATCAGGCATTGCACTAAGTTCAGAGGCCTGCTTTGGTGGGAGACATGTATCCCCCCCACCTGAGTTTTTAGAATCCCAGGTGAGCCTCTGTCAGCAGAGGTGAATCTCACTCGTCCTGCTCTCTGCAAAAGAACCCCCCAAAAGAGGGACTTTTCTTTCAAGCCCACCCTCAAGGCGGATCCAGAGCAAATGTGGCTGGCCTTCACTGTCGCCCTTTCCCAAATCTGCGGCTGAATCCCCTTCCCACAGAGACAGTTGGGGAGGACCCTTCTCTCTCTCTCTCCCTTGGCCAGCCTCTTCCCCCACCAGGAAGCCAAGGGGGCTCCTGGGAGCCAAAGGGGCCCCTGGAAGGAGGGAGCAGCTCAAAGAAAGCAAGGGGCCTCTAGGCTCCGGCCCTCCCACCTTTCTAGCAAAGGGCTAAGCCGGCAGGGGCCACGCACAAGAGCCCCCAGCCCAAGGAAACAGCCCCTATGGGGGAGCAGCAATCCGCCTCCGTGTGCCCAGCCTAACCCCCAAATCTGGCCCCCTCAAGAGCCTCCAGGATCCATCCGGGAGGGCCCAAAGATGCAGGGACCATCCCAGGGCCCAACCGGCTGTGGGTAGGGGGAGATGGTGGGGGGATTCTTCCCTGCCTGGCACAGGCCAAGCAAGCTGCCTTTCCAGGAAGACCCCAGAGCTGGAATTAAAGCAGCCTCGGAAAAGGGGAGGGGGAACCCCAAGAAGCCCCCCTCCCCATCACTGAGGAGCTCCCCCACCACCTGCCAAGGGTCCTGGCAGGCCTCAGGCCTGGGCATCTCTGTGAACAGAGGAGGAGCGGGGAGGCAGCGGGAAGCCCCATTTCCAGGCCCCCTCCCCAAGCAAAAGCAGAGGCACCATGGCAGTGCCAGCCTGGAGAGACAAGGAATGGGGGGTGGGGGGGCTTCACCATTTACAAGCCCCCTGCCCCCACTTGTGGAAAACTCCTCCTTGCAGGATGGGCACCCAGAGGCGGCTATGGGAGGGCAGGCCCTGCTCTCCTTCCTACCCACCTCTGCAACTGGCACTGTTCGGTGCCCAGGGGGGCGGAGGGGGGGGCGGGCTGACCCCCCCCCCCGAGAGCCGCATTCCCCAACAGCCCCCCTCGCCCAGACGCTGCACGGCAAGCAGACAAAGGCAGGACGAGCCAAACAAAGACAGGGGGCCCGGGAGGCAGAGGCCAAGCGGGACCAGGCCCGGGAGGGGGGCAGGTAGGGGCAGCTTTTGGCCGAAGCTGCCAGGGACAGCCAGGCTCCTCGCCCCCTCCCCAAAACAGGAAGCAGCGACCCTCCGCCCGTCGAGCAGGAGAGGGACAACTGGAGGAACACGCCCCCTGCCCACGGAGCAGCGGCGGCGGTGGCGGCAACAGCTGGACCGCTTCGTCCCCGTTCCCCCCCGCCCCCAACCCCACTCGCGGTCCCGGTCCATTGTCTCTCCCGGCCGGGCCCAGATGCGGCAGCCGGCGAGCCGCAGCGCCCCCTGGCGGCACGGCCGCCGAACCGCAAGTGGAGAAGGAGAAAAACAAGTTTGATTGGCAGCGCTAGGAGGGGGGGGGGGCAGGTCGGTCCAGCGGCGGTTCGGGCTGGCATCCCCGGCATCCCCGCCTACGCCGCCCGGGCAGGACGAGGCGGGACCGGGGCGAGCGTTGCCGCAGGGAGAGATGGAGGGAGGGTGATGCGGGCACCGATCGCCTCTGTTCGGACCCGGCCGGAGGCTTCCGGGCGCTGCAGGGCTGCCGCGGAGGGGTCTCCGGGGGGCGGGAGGGGAGGAGGAGGGGGCACCGCTCGGGGGCTCCGGTGCAGGGGGCGCCCGGGGGCTCCGCTGGGGCTCCGGCTCCCTTACCTGCAGCCTCTGGCAGGGCTTTCCGCGGGGGGGCTCCGCGCTCGGGGGGCAGAGGATCATCTTCGACGGACCACCGGCCGGCGCTCCCGCCGCCGCCGGACTTGCCGCCGCCGCCACCGAGGGGAGGCTGGAAACGCGGGCAGCCCTGCCGAAGTCGGGGCGCGAGGGGGCGTGACCACCGCCGGGCCCCGTTCATACACCGCAGCGGGGGCGGGGGCGGCCGGCGGGGCGGCCAATCGCGGGCGGGGGGCGTGACCGGCGGCTGGCGGGGGGGGCGTGGCCACGTGGGACCGAGTGGAAAATCCCCTGCCCATCAAGCGCCCGGGCCCGCCCCCTGAGAGCAAAGGGGCGTGGCCACGGATCCAGCGTGGTGTCCCTTGACAGCTCTTAAAGGAGCCGCGTCCTGTTTTCGCCCGGAGAGGTCGCTCCGGATGAAGGAAGAAAGGCTCGACTGAAGCCCCGTACAACGACGCAGGAAACCCTGCGGCCGCTTCAGCCGGCCGTGGAACGTCCGCTTCCTTGTGGATGGCACAGTTGGCAATGCTCCGCCTGGCAGGCCAAGCCTCCATTGCTGGACTTCAGGCTGGGCAGCGGCTCTAAATGTCCATTCAGGATTTATCCGAAGCGCCCCATTCCTTGGTGGGGAATCGCCCACTTCTCTGCGTGAGCCTGGGCCGGGTTGCACCGAGGAATGGAGGCTCACCCGGCATCTCTGCTCGTGCCCAGCCCAGCTAGTGGTTGGCCTGTGCCATTGCTTCTGGTGCAAAGCAGGGCACCCCAATGCAAGCCTCTTTTGAAACACACAAACACACACACACACTCGCAGTTCCTTAGCAGTTTTTGTGGCTGTGCAAGATGTGTGCAACACAAGGAAGAAGAGAGCTTGCTCACTAGAGCAGGGGGCCCTAAGCGTTTCTCTGCCCCTGGGTCCCCTTGGAATGAGCGCCGGACCTGCCTCCCCAGGACCACCCCAAGCGCTGGAGCGCCGTCTTGAGACCCCTCAAAGGGAGCTCCGGTGTTTGCAATGTTGAAAGGCTGCTTTCCATTTAGATATTTTTTGTAATGTACCCCCCCCCCCAAAGGTCCTCCCTGTCCTCTGGGCTGCCCTCTCCCCACCCCCACCCTCTACTTTTCCTAGCCATTGACTCCCAGGCCTGGGATCGGGCAGGCGAGAGAAAAACGCCTCTCGTGGGGGGGGGGGGGGGTTCTCTGGCTTTGCCAAGTTCTGCGGGGCTACCACAGAGCCCATCGCTCCCAGCTCCTGTGGAGGCTGGGGCCGTTCCAGGAGGCGTTTCCCCTTGGCCCTCTGCAGCTGTGCCAAAGCAGCTGGGGCAACCCCTCAAGGCAAGGAGCCAGCCGCCCGCATAATGTCCACCTTGCCCTCCCCTCCCACGCACCCTCCCCCCCCGCGCTGTTTCTGGAGCCGCGGCTGGCAAATCCCGTTCCTGCTGCAGCTTCTCTTCGCAGCCTCCAATCAGGAGCCTCCCTGGTGACATCAGCCTGGAAAGGACACCATCATCATCATCATCATCACCATCCCTCGTCCCGAATGGGAAACGGACCGGGCAGACAACGCAGTTGGAAACGATGTCGGTTGGCTCCTCCGTGGGGGGCATCGGCTTCCCAGGGAAGATGGCAAAGGGGGTGGGGGGGACTCAGGGCCAGAGGCACATTTATTTGGGGTGCCAAGTCTCCCCCCCCCCCGTGGGGAGTGGGGAGGGGAAGAGCAGCAGTTGGAGCTTCCCCGGGGGTCTCTTTCCAGGGTCAGCGGTGCTTCTCCTTCCGAATGGCCTCCAGCCTGGCCTTGGTAGCGGCGACGGTTTTGCGTGGCAAGCCTTCATCGTCCAGCCCGCTGGCCATGCTCCCTCCGGACTTCCCAGAGGTTTTTGCCTGGAGGAGGGGGAGGCAGCACAGATCACTGTGGGCTTCCAGTCAGGAGGAGGGGGGAGCGTGGGGGTGGGGGATGCGGGCAGTCCCGGAGCTGTCCCCACCGCCCAGGAGACCCTACCCCATTTCAGACCAGCGCTTGTCCAATGTTCGGCAGAGCAGAAGGAGGCTGACTCCTGGACCCATCGCGCTAAGGGGGGCGTGGGAGGGAGGGGAGGGGTCTGGCTGAGGACAAGAGGGGAGCCTTACCACCACCTGATTGGCCATGTAGGACAAGAGGGCTTCCATGGTTGGGGGCTTCTTCCCATCTTGGTTCTTGAGCATCTTCACGCGGCTTTTTTCAAGATACTCACACTGGTTGCGAAGGGAATCTAAGGGCAGGAGAGGCTCGGTGATTCTGCCGGCATTGCCAGGGGAGGCAATGAGTAGTAACTGCCTGCCAGGGAGGTCATTCTTTTGCATTTTTTATTTTATTTTTAAACATTAAAAAAAAACATAAAAAAATTCTCATCCATTACATACAGCCTGTCGTTTGGTTACAAGTGTTTTTGCCTCCATATTCTCAGTTACGTTTACAATCACAGATTTCTCATCTAAAAATAACTAGATACCTCTCTTTCATGGTACAACGTATATTCCATTACGATTAATATTTTCTTTTTCTTTTTCAATAAGCCTAATTCCCTTACATTCTTGATGGTCTGTTTAATAACAATATACCTTTATCCTCCGGGATTGGGCGGCCTATAAATCGATTTAATAAAATAAATAAATAAATAAATAAAATAAAATATAATCCCATTCTGAATATTTTTACGATGTAAAAAAAGATTTGCCAACCATTTATATTTGTATATCGCTGTTTTTAATTAGGTATAATCCCACCAATCAACTATCGAGTATACTTATGTTCATTATTGTCCTTGGACATCATACGTTCAAACAAAGATGTTATTCCTTTGTTTTTTTCAACAAGGTATTCTAAATAGTCACTTCATACATATACCAATTTTTAATTACTTCCCTCTGTAATTCAGCGGGGCTGGGAGGAGAGGAAGGAGGCCAAGAGGGATGTCATGGCTCCCACTTACCCCCTAACCGCAATCCAAGGTCTCTCTCTCTCTCTCTCTCTCTCTCTCTCTCTCTCTCTCTCTCTCTCTCTCTCTCTCTCTCTCTCTCTCCCTCCCTCCCTCCCTCCCTCCCTCCCTCCCTCCCTCTCCCTCTCTCTCTTTTACCTGCAGCCCTGCCTCTATGAGCCCACCAGAGCGAGAGAAGGAAGAAGAGGTGGAGGACATAGATCTCTCTCTGTCTCTCTCTCCCTCCCTCCCTCCCTTTCTCTCCCTCCCTCCCTCTCTCTCGCCCTCCCTTCCTCCTCCTCCCTCTTCCTCCAGCCCTTCCTCAATGAGCCCACCAGAGCGAGAGAAGGAAGAAGAGGTGGAAGACATAGATCTCTCTCTCTCTCCCTCCCTCCCTCCCTCCCTCCCCCCCTCTCTCTAACTTCACAGGTGCCCCCTGGATCCAGAGCTGTTAGCCAACATCCTGCCACCTCATTCCCCCTTCTGCCAACCCCAAACCACCCACGTTGCCACTCCTTCATTGGGTGCCAATGTCAGGGGCAGCAGCAGTGCCTCCCCTTCATTTTTTTTGGGGGGGGAGGTCTGTCAGGCTCATGTTGGTGAGACCCTCCCCCCTTCTTCCTCGCTTGGCACCTCTGCCCAGTTCTGCCCACCCTCCCACCTGCTCCCAAAGGGGTCTCTTTGGAAGGAGAGCCACCCTGTGCCGAGGTTCCCTACCCAGCAAATCCTGCGGAGGAGACTTGACGAGAGGCTGGAAGGCCCGATAGCTGTGTTCATTTTTGGTCCCTGCGGCGAAGGAGGAGAGAAGCCCACCTCAGTTCCTGCGATCCTGGCAAAGCTTTGGGAGGTGAGTGGTGGGTGCTTTGGCCTGCAAAGATGCAGGGCACAATGGCCGGATATAAATGCCCGGCACTTAGAGGTGCAATCGGGCACGGTCCAAACAGCACCCCCGCCCCCCAAACTGTGTCATTCATGGTTTACTAACGAGGGAGGGAAGGATAGGTCTCCACTGCGGGCTGAGACAGGCAGCGGCCGGAAGCTTCTACCCAGGTAGTTAAGTCAAGGCAACAGCGGAGAAGATCATCTCGGGAAGAAACGGGGCCCCCACCCACTTTCCAAAACGTTTGGAGCAAAAGCAGGATGGGGACCCTAGCGTGGGCTGCCCCTGGCACCCAACCCACCTGCGGCACCACGCTCTATTTTGCAAACGTAGTAGGTGCCCCGCGCAGTGAGGAACTTGCTGGCGTTGTCTTCCGGGAATTTGACCAGGAAAATCAGCTTCAGGGTCCCATTCTCCTCACAGAGGTCGATGGATTCTGTGAAGAAACTGCAGAAGTCGGGAAGCAGGATTTCTCTCTTTTACACACACACACACACAAAGAAGGAATGACTTTGCCCCTCCTTCATTCTCCCTTAGATCCTTCCGGGCTTCCACTTCGTGGGAGAAGGGCCGTACGCCTCATCCTCACGGTCATTTCGCCCGGCAGGAGGAAGCCACGCAGCCCCTTTAAGGTGGCAGGCTGAACCAAAGTAGGCCTCAAGCCTGAACCAAACTAGGGTTTAGTAGTAGCAGTAGCAGTTAGACTTATATACCGCTTCATAGGGCTTTCAGCCCTCTCTAAGCGGTTTACAGAGTCAGCATATCGCCCCCCACAGTCCGGGTCCTCATTTCACCCACCTCGGAAGGATGGAAGGCTGAGTCAACACTGAGCCTGGTGAGATTTGAACCGCCGAACTGCAGCTAACAGTCAGCTGAAGTGGCCTGCAGTACTGCACCCTAACCACTGCGCCACCTCGGCCCGGGGCATCATCGTTTCATGATATTAAGCTTTAACTGTTCACATAGAAATTGCAAGGTTTGCTTTTAGGACATGGTGCGGTTAGACACGGGTTAGAAGGAAGTCTGCACATGAAATATGCTGAAGTAAAACATCTATTTTAGCCCATCTGCTGGCTTGGCTGTTAATCTGTTTGGTTGACACATATTGTTAGTTCCTCAAAATACGAGCTATGCATATCCGTTAGCTGACCCATGTATTATGACATCATATAGACATACTTTCTGTAACTCGGGGGCAAATCTTGAGGGGTGTTTCCAAAACTAACAGATGGCTTTAGCTGAAAGCGATAAACTATATAAGGAAGTTCCTGAATTTCACTCAATGTTCAGGCCATTTCTTCTAAACCTGCGCAAATAAACTTTCCTTCTCTGGCTTGTGTGTCCTGTCATTTTCTACAACACCTTAGTTTACGGGTCGATTCCCGTGTTGGATTCAGGAGTACATTGATGCGCCTGAAGTCCCAGGCCAGAAACCTCAATGAATTCTCACCTGTGGATGATTGTGCTACGGGCGTTCTGTGGGTCTCTATTGATTTATTCTCATGACTGATGCATTCTTCTTCCATTGTTTTTAACATTAGCTGCCCAAATTGCGCGAGCAAATGAAGGAGGTTGTGTGTGTGGAGGCCCCACCGGGCTATGGGGCTCAGATTTTTATCTGACCAGAATCCCCACCTCAACGCGATTGTTCTAGCAGGCCCAAAAAGCCATGTCGACCTGGCAGCTCTCCAAGCCAGATAAGGTCTGTGACTGTAAATCCTCCCTTGAAAGACTTTGCTGGATGTGAATGGGAGGAATTCACAGTAACTTAATTAAAAAAGGTGTTGTTTTTTTGTCAGGACATGGAGTCTGCTTTGTGGTTTGGGGAAGCCTAGGTCAGAACCGATGAGAGCTGGGTAGCCCTCGGCCTGCTGGGCACCCCTAAACGGAGGATGAGTCTTGCCTGTAGAGCAGAAGAAGGGCTCCCACCTTCTAGAGGCAGAGCAGGCTGGATGTCTGAAGCCATCTTCTTCTTGGCCCACCACTCTTATCCAAAAGCTACGGGCCTTCCTTCCAGAATCCGTGTCTTCCCAATTGGTGGTGGAGACCATCGTCCTCCCAGGGGTTCCACCACAAAACCACGGTAGACAATTGCGCGCTCGACAAAAGCGCGCACGTGACGTCATCACAGCGCGACGAAAACATCGCGCTGTGAGCGGTAAATTTAAAATTAAAGCGAAAACCTTACCCTAACCCCCCCAAACCTAACCCTAAACCTAACCCTAACCCTAACCCTTAACCTAACCCTAAACCTAAACCTAAACCTAACCCTTAACCTAACGCTAAACCTAACCCTAACACTTAACGTAACCCTAAACCTAACCTTAACCCTTAACCTAACCCTAACCCTAACCCTAACCCTAACCCTAACCCTAACCCTAACCCTAACCCTAACCCTAACCCTTACCTTTATGTGAATCGGCTTGCTTTAATTTTATTTTAATTTTAATTTTATTTATTTTTTAATTTTTTTCGTCGCGCTGCTGACGACGTCAGGTACGCGCTTTCGTCGAGCGCAGTTTTGTTGACCGCGGTTTTGACGGGTCACGCCTCCCAGGAGAGGAGGGACGATCCCCCACCCATGAGATTCCTTCAAGGGTTGCCTGAACTGCATGTGGCCGAGTCACATTCCGGTCCAGTAGCCTACCAAGCCTGACCACCAGCCACGCTCCCTCTTGACCCCCTTCCTTACCGGTCTCCCAATGATGGGGGCATTCCCCCTCACCCCTGGAGAGCCCAGGTCCTTCTCACCTGTCCTGTGCAAGCCCACCTTATCCCGCAGGTAATGGGTTAGAAGCAAAACGGAGCAATTGATGTTGGCCAGGAATTGCCGGTTGTCTGAAAGGAGAGGAGCCGTGGTCACCCCTGAGCGATGCCATGCTTTCCCACTGCAGAAGGGAGGCTTCTGCTGTCCTCTCCTGGGGAATATCAACAGCTCTGGGCCTGACTGACCAGCTGACCCTCCTCCCTCACCAGGAAGAGAAAGGCTGGAGGGGGGGAAAGGGCACCTCTCTCTTCCGGCTGTGCCCTTCTAACTCAACCCTTCAGAGGGACTCCAAAGCTGCCCATCGAAGCAGCAGCCTGGATCCACTTGGTCCCTTGGATCTCGTGCGTCCCTGGCACAGGCTTCCTCATGGTCTGACCCTTCTGGCATTGGCATCAGGGGCGGGGGGTTCCCTTGGCTGGATGCATCCAAGATGGGAGAGCCTTCAATCAGGGTTGCTTGGACTGACTTGAGCCCCAAAGTTTATTTGTCCATACAATTAGCTTTTATTTCCTCCAGTCTTTGATTTGATTTGATTTGATTTGATTTGATTTATATGCCGCCCTTTTCCCCGAAGGGGACTCAGGACGGCTCACAATTCAAATCAGGGAAGGGGGGTACAGGCAGAAAATAAAAAGACGACACATAACAATGCATAATTTAAAACCACACACAACAGTCATACCATTCGAGACGGGGGGGCAACAGCTCTTTAGCCCCAGGCCTGTCGGAACAGCCAGGTTTTAAGGGCTTTGCGGAAGGCCTGGAGGGTGGTGAGGGTTCGAATCTCCCCGGGGAGTTCGTTCCAGAGGGTCGGAGCAGCCACAGAGAAGGCTCTCCTCCGGGTAGTCGCCAGTCGGCATTGGCCGGCGGATGGAATTTGGAGGAGGCTCAATCTGTGGGATCTAATCGGTCTATTGGAGGTAATTGGCAGCAGGCGGTCTCTCAAGTACCCAGGTACTTTGGAGTAACAAACCTCTTAATTCTGGATTAGTGAGGATTGTGTGTGCCTAATAAAACACATTTTTAAAAGTGTGGTTGCATCTTCCAGGACGATCCCTGCCTGTCCAGTTTCTGGGAGGAGAGCGGCCTGCTCCTGGCCCGAAGGACTCCCAAGGGACCCTGCCCCAGCTTCCCCTCTAGTTTGACCAAGGGGCCCAAGCCCCCCCCTCCCTGTCCACTCCACCTTCCTTCTCGGTCCACCTTTCCTTACCTCCATGCTTGATAATGATGAACATACCCAGCTGTTTTGGCCATGGCTGGCAATTTCCCCGGAGTTGGTCAGCCTTGAAGCTATTGTGACATGTCATAATGAAGGGCTCTGTGAGGCAAGCTGGCAGGCAGGGCACCCTGGCCGTGGTTTCCTCAATCATAGCTTGTGGCATCGGCTACAATAGGTCAGTTCCTGCATGGCACTAACTAAGCCATCATACGGTTTGGCTGGTTTGGCGGGGAGCCGAGCCACACCTGTAGTTTGTAAACCAAGGTGTGTTGGGCAAATGCTATCTGTTCTGACCCCCTCCTCCGTCCAGTAACGAATGCCGAGACAAGCTTAACTGGAATGTCCTTTAATAGCAAGACACCAAACACCTCGGTGGCTGAAAGCCAAGCATAACAAACAGATAAGGACCTTAGCAGCAACTCAAACTCACGCAGCAATAAACACAGATAAGACTTGGCAGCAATCCAGCCTGCCAAGCTCACAGTACTGTCCTCCGACATTCAATCCTGCGTTGACTTCTGCAAAGAGGGCCGTGTGCACAAGTAGCCTTTTTATAGTCTGGAGAGGAGCCTAATGACCACCAGCTGAGTACAATCACCTCCTGTAATTGCGTAATTGTTCCTGATGCCTAGTAGTTCTTCGATGGCGTGCATCCAGGAACAACTCACTACTGGCTTCCGGCTCACTCTCCCTTGTCTCCTCCCCACTGGTCCAAGGATCAGGTGCCTCCTGGTGGCCAACTAGCCTCTCTGCGCCCTGCTCAGAGTCGGAACCCTGTCCAGGGTCCTCCACCTCCTCCAGAGCCGACTCAGAGGGGCCCTCGCTGTCGGAATCTGGTGGCAGCTCCAACGGCACCTGCTGGGCCACAACAGTTATCCATTGTAGTTGACTCAATAAATAGGAACTAAACCAGCAGCAGGTTTAACAGCCTCCACCAATCAGGTCAATGGAAGATGCTCTCTGCAGCATCTTTAACGAGGACATGTTCCAGGGTTGGATCTTTGAGAGCATCAGCAATGTCGATGGGAACCCTGTCGTTAAGAATTTGGGGGAACATGGAAATGAAAGATACTAGGGAATGTTATCAATACAAGAATAATAGAATGATTCTATAGATTTATAACAAAGTAATGGAATATTGGTATATATATATGAATTGAATATTTAGAATATTTTGTTTAAAATGAAGAAATAATAATTGTAGTTTGAATATATGAGATACGACAATAAAGATGCATTCGTATACATTTGATAGATATTTTATGATTTTACATATAATTGAAAGTAATGATACACAAATATAAAATGTTGGTGAACCTTTTTTTTTATATACTGCAAGAAATACCAGAATACCTATAGATGACACCATAAAGATATGTTATTATTAAATAGATTTACAATGATGTAACAGATAGTTAGCATACATATGTGTTTAATCTTTAGAGTACATGTTTAAAAGGAGGAAATTATAAGAATAAACTGAATATATGATTTAGCAATAGCAATAGCAGTTAGACTTATATACCGCTTCATAGGGCTTTCAGCCCTCTCTAAGCGGTTTACAGAGTCAGCATATTGCCCCCAACAACAATCCGGGTCCTCATTTTACCCACCTCGGAAGGATGGAAGGCTGAGTCAACCCTGAGCCGGTGAGATTTGAACAGCCGAACTGCAGAACTGCAGTCAGCTGAAGTAGCCTGCAGTGCTGCATTTAACCACTGCGCCACCTCGGCTCTGATTTCCAATAATAGTCAATGTATTAATGTATATTCAGTTGAAAACTGATTTTATATATAACTGAAAGCGGTGATGCACAAATGTTTGTGACTAAACGACATGCTAAATAGATATGTAATTGATATTTTTATGTTATATGTATGTTTCTGCTTGTTTTAAAATAGAAAAACCTTTAAAAAAAAGAATAATAGAATGATACTGAATATAACATAAAGATGTATTATTATTGGATAGATTGAAGATGATGTAATGAATTGTTATAAATGATCCCAATATTTAATATATCTCGTTGAAAATGAAGGAATAATAGTGATAGTCAAACAAACGAGGTATAATGGTAATAATGGATACAAACATTTGATTTGATAATATGCGATTTCATATAAATTGCAAGTGAGGATTATGGAAAGGACGCACAAAAACCTTGTAACCAATCGACACGCTGGATGTGATGGAAGATGGTTTTATGTCTTGTGTCTGTCTAAAAATAAAAAGTTTACCAAAAAAAAAAAAAAAGAATTTGAGGGAGCGCCCCCAGATGAAATTAGTGATTCAGAGAATTCTAGATTACGCAGAAACGGACAAGTTAACATTAAGATTAAAGGTCAAAGAAGAATCTGAATACTATGAAATTTGGGATAACTGGTATAAGTGGTTGCATAACAGGAATAAAGTTACTTCAGCCAAGAAATAGAGAAATGTATAGAACTATAGATGAATGTATATAAATATAGAAGCGATATAAGATTGATCTATACAGGTATGTTGACAGAACAATGTTGATGTGATGATTATAAGATGTTATAGAGCAGTGTTTCTCAACCTTGGCGACTTTAAGCCCTGTGGACTTCAACTCCCAGAATCCCCCAGCCGTTGGCTGGGGAATTCTGGGAGTTGAAGTCCACAGGGCTTAAAGCCGCCAAGGTTGAGAAACACTGTTATAGAGGGAAAAAACTAATTAACAAAAAAAACTGATGAAAGGATTTGGGGGAGCAGAAGCAGCGAAGTAACCAAGGTCTCGAGACTCAACAGCTCAACCCTCAAGCTGGGACCCAGATTGCCGGGGACGGGATACAAACGGACCCCCCTGGAAGGCTCCGATGAAGGAGGCAAGAGGCAGGATGACACCAAGGGTCTTTTTATTCAAATACAGGACACGCACCCAGGCGGTCAGCAGCAAGAGAGAAAGCGGGAGTGGCCAGTGGGAAGCCAAGGCCGCCTGGGTGGGAGGACACGGCTGAAGATAAATTCAACGCCAGACACACACACACATCCCTTCCTGCAGAAGAATACTGGCCCATAAGTGATGGGAGGCGGAGGGGAAAGCTCAGCTGGGGCTCAGTTTAAGCGCTTGCAGGAGGTTCTTCCAGCGGGGTCACCTTGTGTTCTTCCTTCTCTTCCGTCCCGCTACAAGCAGGTGGTGGGGGCTTTGGGGCCCTGGAGGCAGGGGCCCCCTCCCTCCATGCGGGCTCCAGGTGCAAACTCAGGTGGTGACCTCTGCAGGGCCTGGCTTGGCCTTGGGAGGAGGGTCTGGCAATACGTCCGATGGCTCTCCGCACTTGGCTGGGGGCTCGCTGCTTTCAGACAGGTAGCCTCCGCTGGGCAGCAGCTCCGTGATGGCGCAGATGTTTTCATAATAGGCGGGCTTGAAGGTCTCCACCACGTCTTTGGGGACCCCAGCCCATTCCTGGCAAAGGAAGGACAGGCTGGAAAGACACAGGCCTCCCGCCCCACCACCGCCTCCCGCCTCTCTCCCCAGGTGCCCCTGGTTCCCTTCCTGGACTGAGACCGTCCCTCTGCGGGCAGCCTGCCTGCGGGACGAGCAGAGCCCAGCCTGAGCCGCGAAGTGGCCCTCCTGGGCCGCCTTCTCCAGCATAAAGTCACCTGGATTTTTCTGGGAGGCTGAAGCCGAGTCGCGTCTGGCAAGCTTTGCTGGACTTACTGAGAAATTGCCTTGATACGCCGTGAAGAGATCCTCAAACTTCTTGCTGGGGTTGGGGATTCTGGGCATCAAGACCACCCACACTCTGTTGGCGAGGAGATGGGACTCTTACCTCCAGCCCTGCCTCCATGAGCCCACCAGAGCGAGAGAAGGAAGAAGAGGAGGAGGGCATAGATCTCTCTCTCTCTCTCTGTCTCTCTCTCTCTGTGTGTGTGTCTCTCTCCCTCTCCCTCCCTTTCTCTCTCCCTTTCTCTCTCCCTCCCTCCCTCTCTCCAGCCCTGCCTCCATGAGCCCACCAGAGCGAGAGAAGGAAGAAGAGGAGGAGGGCATAGATCTCTCTCTCTCTCTCTGTCTCTCTCTCTCTCTCTCTGTGTGTGTCTCTCTCCCTCTCCCTCCCTTTCTCTCTCCCTTTCTCTCTCCCTCCCTCCCTCTCTCCAGCCCTGCCTCAATGATCCCACCAGAGCGAGAGAAGGAAGAAGAGGAGGAGGGCATAGATCTCTCTCTCTCTCTCTGTCTCTCTCTGTGTGTGTGTGTGTCTCTCTCCCTCTCCCTCCCTTTCTCTCTCCCTCCCTCTCCCTCCCTCCCTCTCTCCAGCCCTGCCTCAATGAGCCCACCAGAGCGAGAGAAGGAAGAAGAGGAGGAGGGCATAGATCTCTCTCTCTCTCTCTGTCTCTCTCTCTGTGTGTGTCTCTCTCCCTCTCCCTCCCTTTCTCTCTCCCTCCCTCTCCCTCCCTCCCTCTCTCCAGCCCTGCCTCCATGAGCCCACCAGAGCGAGAGAAGGAAGAGGAGGAGGGCATAGATCTCTCTCTCTCTCTCTCTCTCTCTGTCTCTCTCTCTCTCTCTCTGTGTCTCTCTCCCTCTCCCTCCCTTTCTCTCTCCCTCCCTCTCCCTCCCTCCCTCTCTCCAGCCCTGCCTCCATGAGCCCACCAGAGCGAGAGAAGGAAGAAGAGGAGGAGGGCATAGATCTCTCTCTCTCTCTCTGTCTCTCTCTCTCTCTGTGTGTGTCTCCCTCCCTCCTCCTCCCTTCCTCCCCCTCTCTCCCTCCCTTCCTTCCTCCCCCCTCTCCCTCCCTCCCTCCCTCTCTCTGCCAGTGAGCAGGGCTCTGGGGCAAGACGCCTCATTCTCCCCCACCACTGCCCCAGCCCCTTGCCCCAGGTGGAACCAGCCCTGCTTTCCCCACAGCCCTGCTCACCTCTCCATCCGCAGCAAGGCCAGGAGCAGCAGCATCAGAATGAGGAAGGAGCCCAGCGGAATCAGAATGGTTCTTGTGGAGGACAGCAAAGAAGGGGGGGCGTCTTCTGCTAAGGAGAAAGCCAGGTGAGGGTCTCCGAGAAGCAGCGAGGCTCCCTTCAAGACCAAGGAGCCGTCCGTCTCGCCACACCTCGCGCCAAAGCAAGCACTTTTAGCTGCTCCTGGAGTTCCTCTGCCAGGGTGAAGATCAGGCGTTCCCCCCCCGCATCCCCTGAAGGTCAACAAACCTTTGGCTCTCCAACCACTGGTCAGAGACAGCCCAAAATGTCCAAGAGGTGGGGCTAGCTGGGTCCCAGCAGCCCTGTGCCCACAGGTGAGGAAAGACCCAGCCAGGACTTGTGCATTCCCTATTTGAGTTCGGTTCACCTGGAAGGGATGGCCTATCCGATAGCCTATTGCCACAGGCCTCTATGCCTGCTGTAACAGCCAACAGGTAGGTTAGACACAGGTGGAAGGGACTGAAGGAAAGGGCTCCATGGCCCTTTGTGCTGGGCAGTTCCATCCACACCTCCCCTGGCATGGTCTCTCCACCCAGACCCCTCGCTTTATCACGCTAGCCAGACTACTGGAGCCTGGGGAAGGCTCCGATGAGGGCTCTGCGTCGGAGGCAGAGAGGGGGCCAGGGCCGTATGCCAGTCATCAGCTGCCTTTGGAGTTAGGCATCAGTGGGGCAGAAGAACCAGCTGGAGCCTGTTCCCAGTCTGCGCATGCTCAGAATTGCCAGACGAAGGGAACAGCTAAAGAACAGGGGTCGACTTGGGAGTAACGAATGGGCCCTCCCAGAGGGAATAAAAGAGGAGCGAAAGGGGAGTGGAGTTTGCAGGAGACAATTGGTTCCACTTGGGAGTAAGGCCACAGGTGGACGATGAATGGCCCCTCCCAGAGGAAATAAAAGAGGAGCAAAAGGGGAGTGGAGTTTGCAGGAGGCCATTAGCTCGCTTAATTGGTTCGTGATTCTCCGAGACTCCTTGCCAAGTTCTGCAGATATCGGCCTGGCAGCTCTCCAAGCCAGATAAGGTCTGTGACTGTAAATCCTCCTTTGAAAGACTGGATGTAAATGGGAGGAATTCACAGTAACTTAATTAAAAAAAGGGGTGTTTTTTTGGTCAGTCTGCTTTGTGGTTTGGGGAAGCCTAGGTTAGGACGGATGAGAGTTGCGTAGCCCTCGGCCTGCTGGGCGCCCCCAACGGAGGATGAGACATTCCTGTAGAGCGGGAGAAGAACAGCTCCCAGCTTCCAGAGGCAGAAGAGGCACCTCTGAGCAGAGCAGGATGGGTGTACTTCCTGTTCCCCTCTCTCGGCTCTTGGTGGTGGAAACCCCATCCTGTCCTCCCGGCTCACCTTTCCCCCAAAAGGCAGGGTCGGACTCCTCACTCCAGAGATTCGTGCTTGCACAGGTCATGTGCAGTTTACTCTTGACGTAGAAGGTGTAGCGCTTCTCGGGATCCACGCTGGGGATTTGGAACTTGATATCTGTGGCAGGTTGGATGGGCTGTTCCTGGAAAGCAAGACAAACATTTGGACATATTTTTTGGGGGGGACATTTTATTAAGATTTATAGGCCGCCCTTTTCCCTGAGGGGACTCAGGGCGGCTTACAATCGTAGGGAAGGGGGTGCAATACAAAAACAAACACTATGTGAACAAAATAAAATGATAAGACACAACTTGCATTCAACAGTCAACACTCGGGCGGGTAAATTGGGAACCTATCCCCAGGCCTGATGGGAGAGCCAGGTCTTAAGGGCTGCGCGGAAGGTCTGGACGGTGGTGAGGGTGCGAATCTCGACGGGGAGGTCGTTCCACAGGGTCGGAGCTGCAACAGAAAAGGGCTCTCCTCCGTGTAGTCGCCAGTCGGCATTGACTGGCAGATGGGATTCGGAGGAGGCCCAGTCTGTGCGATCTAATCGGTCGGAGGGAGGTAATCGGCAGAAGGCGGTCTCTCAACATCCAGGTCTTGTCAGGCCTCTAATGGGAGGGAGCTCAGCTCCGGGACCAAAGTTGGTCTCCACATTGCCAGGGCTTTGGTCTGCCAAAGGAAGCTTCCCCACGGCAATTAGGGGCTTTTAACCAGGACAGAAGCATTCGCATACACACACGCGCACCAGTGGTGGGTTTCAAAAAATGTTTGGAACCTCTTCTGTAGGTGTGGCCTGCTTTCCGGGTCCACCGGTGGAACCTCGTTCTGCCCTGTGGAACGATCTACCCGCCGAGATCCGGACCCTTACCACTCTCCTGGCCTTCCGTAAAGCCGTCAAGACCTGGCTGTTCTGGCGGGCCTGGGGCTGTTGATTGATATCCAGCCCCGCTTAGATGGAATGGATGATGTGGAATTTTAGCAATAGCAATAGTTAGGCTTATATACCGCTTCATAGGGCTTTCAGCCCTCTCTAAGCAGTTTACAGAGTCAGCATATCGCCCCCAACAACAATCTGGGTCCTCATTTTACCCACCTCGGAAGGATGGAAGGCTGAGTCAACCTTGAGCCTGGTGGGATTTGAACAGCCGAACTGCTGAACTGCAGTGCTGCATTTTAACCACTGCGCCACCTCGGCTCTTATATTGTATTTTTTGTTTTTTAATTTTAAATGTTTCTTTGTCTTGCTGTGAGCCGCCCAGAGTCCCGATGGGAGTGGGCAGCTTACAAATTTTTATTAAACTTGGAAACTTCTAACCGGTTCGGTAGATTTGATGATCCGGTTCTACCGAATTGGTGCGAACTGGTAGGAACCCACCTCTCTCTCTCTCTCTCTCTCTCTCTCTCTCTCTCTCTCTCTCTCTCTCTCTCTCTCTCTCTCTCTCTCTCACACACACTCTCTCTCTCTCTCTCTCTCTCACACACACACACACAAAAACACACACAAACACACACCCTTCCTCAAGCAAGGGGGAGGTTGGGCTCCGATGGAAAAAGGGAGACAGCCCTTCAACGCCCTTGGGTGCTGATTGGCATCGTCCCTCCTACCCAACTCTTAATGCGGCTGGTTTCTCGGGGACACCACCGGCGCGACATCCCTACCATAAACTCCGTGTCCTTGTTGCTCTTGTATCGGACCATGTGTTCCACACAATACGGTGCATGGTAGGGGGTTTTCCAGGTCAGGAGCAGCTGATGGTTGCTCTGGTTTTGCAAGGTGAGGTTGAAAGGCTTGCCCGGCTTAACTAGGAGAGAATTAAGAGGGAACCTCTGATGGGCACAGGAGCCTGACTCACCGGCCGGCCTCTCCCCCCCCCCCCCCACTCAGGCCAAACCACCTCACAGGCCGGCTGGGGACAGCAGCGTCAGAAGCCAACAATTCTTGAGAATTGGCATCTTTTCCTTTTTTCCCAAGGAATTTACCTGTATTTTTAGGAGTATAAGACGCACCGTGATTTTGAAGAGGCAATTTTTTTAAAAATAGGTTTTTGCACTCTGCAGACCTCCCAAAAACGGCCCATTTTTTTTTTTTGCAAAAATGGGCCTGTTTCTTTTTGGTCAAAAAAGGGCATGCATAGCCTTTGGGGAGGCTTATAGAATGCTTCTGGGGGATGGAGTGGAGGGGGGCAAAACTGAGCAAAAAACGGCCTGTTTCTCACTCGTTTCTGCCCTCCCCAGCCCCCAGGAGCACTCCGGAAGCCTCCTAAAGGCAATGTACGGCCATTTTGGTGAAGGGGGCGGGGTTTTGGGAGGCCAAAAACGCTGTTTTCAGTGTATAAGACGCACCCAGATTTTCACTCTCTCTTTTGAGGGAAGAAAGGTGCGCCTTATGCTCCGAAAAATACAGTAAACTGCATGTTATGGGTGGGGAGGGGGTAAATGACCCACCACAAATAGCAATAGCAATAGCAGTTATATACCGCTTCATAGGGCTTTCAGCCCTCTCTAAGCGGTTTACAGAGTCAGCATATCGCCCCCACAGTCTGGGTCCTCATTTTACCCAGATAGATAGATAGATGATAAGATAGATAGATAGATAGATAGATAGATAGATAGATAGATAGATAGATAGATATAGAGAGAGGGAGAGAGAGATATTGAGACAGGGAGGGAGGGATATAGATAGAATAGATAGATAGATAGATAGATAGATAGATAGATAGATAGATAGATAGATAGATAGATAGATAGATAGATAGCAATAGCAGTTAGACTTATATACCGCTTCATAGGGCTTTCAGCCCTCTCTAAGCGGTTTACAGAGTCAGCATATCGCCCCCACAGTCTGGGTCCTCATTTCACCCACCTCGGAAGGATGGAAGGCTGAGTCAACCTTTGAGCCGGTGAGATTTGAACCGCCGAACTGCAGATAACAGTCAGCTGAAGTGGCCTGCAGTACTGCACCCTAACCACTGCGCCACCCCGGCTCTTCGAAACCAGCCACCCAAAAGACAAGAGAGTAAGGAAGGGTCCGTGTGAGCTCCAGCATCAGGGACCGCTGGAGCCCACGGCAGCCGTCTCCACGAGCAGGTGAAGCAGAGCGGAGGGGATGTAATGGCTGCTCCTCAAAGCAGCAAGCACAACAGGTCGTGGGCTCCACCGGGGAAGCTGCTCCTGAATTACCGACGGCTGTTTTTGAATCCATCTCCCCCACCCCACCCCGCACCCCGGTGCAGGAGCTCATCCCTACCTAGGTCTTTCAATTGCAGGGTTTGATGGGTGACAACCTGCCCCTGGCTGTCATTGAGGTAGATATCCAAGTAGTGGAAGAGGTCATATTCGCTGAGGCGGCACGCCACGTTAAGCCTGTCTTTCTGGATGTAATCTGTGCACTCCGATGTCTGGCTGATACCCGCATACCTGTGCAGAGAAGAGAGAGTTGCATCCTTTCCCATGGGCAGGTGGGAAGGGCAACCTGAAAGACCCTCCAGAATTGATAAGGCAATTCTAATAGGGGAACAAATGAAAACTGGTATATATAGGCAGCGATGCCTTGTTGAACAATGAAGGAATCAGATCTCTGTTTGAAGGTATGAAATGCAAGGTTAACAATGAATAGAAGTATACTCTCTGGGGGAAAACAATGCTAATGTTAACTGAATATATATTGTAGAAGGAAAATGAGGCCTTTAGTTACATTAGAGGAAATATCTGAGATGGTAAATATTATTTGAAGATGTAGATGTTAAAACAACCGTAACCAAACGACATGCTGCATGTGATGATGGTATTTTTTTCCCCCCCTTTTTGGACTTTTTTTTGTCCTTTTTGGCCTCCCCCCTCCCCCCACCCCTTTTTTTCTCTTGTTTTTTTTTTTGTTTTTTAAACCCTAGCTTATTGTGGTGTTTATTAAATATACAACAGAGAGATACGGGATGTATAAACTTAGTAGGGATGCACCTGTGATCAAACGACATATTGTATGTGAAGATGGGTTTCCCCTCCCGCCCTTTTTTCCCATCTTCTCCCTTTCCCATTGTTGTCTGTGTAATAAAAAATAAAATAATAATAATAATAAAAAAGACCCTCCAGGATGCCCTGCCACTTCTTAAGGGCATCAGCAGCCCTGCCTGGCTTGCTTCCTTTCAGGTAGGTGCCGCGGCCCACGGCCTTTAGCAGGAGGAGCGATTCTGAGCGAGGCTGCCGTGCCATGCCCAGGCCCGGCTCAACAGATGGCGTGAATGAATGCCCCCTTCCCTAATATGGGAAGGAGAGCCGGAGGGAGGAGCTGGACAGCTCTACCTGGAGGGCGAAGGAGGGATGGGGGCTGAGGAAGGGGGCAGCCGCCACATGGGCGGGAAGCGCCTACCGGGAGGAGAAAGAGTAGTTGTGACGGGGCTTCTCTCGGCTGCCCCAGTCGCAGATCACGTAATCATCATTGTGGCAAATGCAATCCACTGTCGGGAGAAAGAGAGAGCAGCCGTCACCGCCACCGTGCTCCGCCGGGGCTCCCTCCCACCTGGGCTCAGCGGAGAATGGGTCCCCACGAGGCTCCAGGGATCTCGGCCTCCCACACCCCTATGCTGAGAAAACAGGCAAGGGGGCCATGTACCTTTAGCCTGGGGGCCGCCTGCCGTCGGCTGGCCGGGGGCCACCAGCAGCAAGAGGAGTCCCAGCAGGGGCCCTGGCTGGTCCAAGACCCTCATTTTCAGGCGCGAGAAACAGCGGCTGCTCCAGAAGTGCCTCTTCAGAGTGCGCCTCGAAGCAGTGGGGGGAGATGTGAGATGAAATCTTATCTGCGGCTAAGAGGCTTCCGCCGTCACTCATTTCCTGTGGAAAGTTTGTGGCGTGAAGTCCTGGAGCTGTTGAAGGCCCCGGGGGATTTCCAGAGGGGCCCAGAGTCATCGTCGGAGAGCCATGCAGAGCAGGGGACCCTGTGGGGCAGGGGGGGGGTCTCGCCCACCCCCCAGCCATGGCAGTGCCACCTTCTTGGGGGTCTCCTCCGGGAGAACGTGGTCCTGCCCTGTTGTTTCCCATGGAAGGAGATGCCCTGGGCTTGGTTTGGGTGTGTGTGTGCCCATCTGGGAGACCCCATGAGAGCATCTAGAGGAGAACAAGGTAGTCAATGCTGGAGGGGAGGGGGGCTCAGCCTCTTCCCTGGCAGCAAAGACTTTGAGTGGCTGTAGCCAAAGGATGGGGAATTGTTGCTGGGCAGCCATTCTCTCCCCTCCAGCATCGCATCCCAGAGCATGAGGCACATTCCTGCCCCGGCAGGGCTCTTCCACACGGGGCTTCAACCGTCCAGGTGACCCAACAGGTGAGGCTCCCAGGTGCGGCCCCGCCTCCGCCTCGGTCTGTTGGGACCGCGGGATGCTGCAGTGACCGAGCTCGGCCTGCAGGGGGAGACGCCGGGCCGTCCTCGGCCATCTCCGTCCGCCCTCGGCAATTTCCGTGCGCGGCGGCGAAGAGGGAGGGCCCCGGCCGGGCGCGTCATCGCTTCCGACCGCCGCGGCGGTGCTCCGCTTTTTGTCCTCCGCGCCCCCCCGCAGCCGCGCGCGATCCATTCCGGCGCCGCCCGGGTCCTACGCTGCCGAGCGGCTCTCGGAAGGCTTCGGCGCGGCCCGCCCGCCCCGACCCCGCGCTCGGCCTTTTCCGGCAGGCGTCGGCCCGGCTCGGCTGGTTCCGCCGCCGCCGCCGACCCGGTGTCCGGGCCTGAGTCTGGTCGGCGGGCGGGCCGGCAGCGCCTCTTGGCCGGCCATGGCGGCCTTTGGGGTGCTGAGCTACGAGCACCGGCCTCTCAAGCGGCCGCGCCTGGGCCCGCCCGACGTCTACCCGCAGGACCCCAAGCAGAAAGAGGTA
The DNA here is from genome assembly GCF_051295495.1 of Thamnophis sirtalis. Taxonomy (NCBI): domain Eukaryota; kingdom Metazoa; phylum Chordata; class Lepidosauria; order Squamata; family Natricidae; genus Thamnophis; species Thamnophis sirtalis. Next base: position 54,232,683 of record NW_028261393.1, on the reverse strand, counting down.
AGCGGGGCCGGAGCCCCCGGCCGGGACGGCGCCCCCTGCGGCCAGGGCGGACGGCGCAGCGCCCCCGCGCGGCCCGGAGGAAGAAGGGCGCCGCCGCGGGTCCGGGTGGGGGGGGGGTCGGCAGTAGCGCTCGGGGGCCCGCGGACCCCGCCTCCCCCCCCCCCCGTTGGGTCCCGGCTGCCGGTGGGAGGTCCGGCTGCTCTTGGCCATGGAGGCTCCACCTAAGCCCCCCCCCCTCGGTCCCACTCCCTCCCTCCTGTCCGGACAGTCCGGCTCTGGCCGGAGACCCTCCTCCTGCCGGTGTCCAGATGCTAGAGCAGCCCCGGGACCCACCCACCCCGCCTCCCTCCACCCTGTGTCCCCTGGGGGTCTCCTGGGGGGAGGGGCTGCCCCTGCAGGGGGGGGTGTTGGGGGAGGGGCTGCTGACCGACCCTGGCTGACCCCCCTCTGGCCTCCCTTCCTCCCCCCCAGGACGAGCTGACGGCGCTCAACGTGAAGCAGGGCTTCAACAACCAGCCGGCGGTTTCCGGAGACGAGCACGGCAGCGCCAAGAACGTCAACTTCAACCCCGCCAAGGTGAAGCCGATGGCTGTGGACACCCCCCCTCCCAAGCCCACGATGGGGCCCGACTGCCCGTCTTACTCCCCCATAGCTGAAAGTTTGCAGCAGGGGGAGGGGAGCCGAGATCCGCCTGCAAATGCTGGCTGCCCATTCCCCCTGGTCTTTGGATTGGGGTGGGGGGGAAGCTGCGGGCAGCAGAAATGAGCTGGGGAAGGGATGCTGGCACCGTCGTGCGGCCTGGCACGGCGTCACTAAGCGCAGCCTCTCAAAAAAAGGAAGAGGGCACCGGCGTCAGGCGGGAGGGGGGACCGCTCTGCAGAGGACCCTCTTCTTGGTGCGGAGGTGAAGGTGCCTCCGTCAAGGAAGCCGAGCCGTTGCTCTGGAGGGAACGTGAGGCCGGGGTCCTCCCTGGGTCGCCTTGCGGCCAGAGGAGCCTGAAAGCTCCTCTTCCTCTTCTCCAGATCAGTTCCAACTTCAGCAGCATCATCGCCGAAAAGCTGCGTTGCAACACCTTACCCGACACTGGCCGTCGGAAACCGCAGGTCAACCAAAAGGACAACTTCTGGCCGGTGACGGCTCGCTCCCAGAGCGCCATTAACAATTGGTTCAACGACCTGGCTGGAACCAAACCCCTCACCCACCTGGCTAAAAAGGTACCTGCAGTGCCAAGGCGCCCTAGATGGGGAGGGGGCACATTAAGGGACGGAGGGGGGTGGCTGAGGCGGGGAGACCCATAGCATCCGTAAACCCTCAGGGATGGCCATCGGACGGCTTCGGGAAGGACTTGGGGCGAAGAGCCAGGAGCCCTGGGTGGAGGAGGGAGTTAGGCAAGGCCAGAACGCGAGGGATGAGCGGGAGTTCTCGGAGGCCCGGCCCTGGCGTGGGGCAGCTGTTGCGGAAGGAGATCCCGGAACGAGATGGGGCCAGGGAAACCGGGAGGCTGTTATGGGAAGAGTAGTGGCTGCAGTTCCCCCCGTACCTGAAGTTTGAAGTTTGAAGTTTCATTTTATTTATATGCCGCCCTATTCCCTAAAAGGGACTCAGGGCGGCGAACAACTCCAATGGGAAGGGGAAACATGCAAATACAAAATAGACATTTAAGAGCCGAGGTGGCGCAGTGGTCAGGGTGCAGTACTGCAGGCTACTTCAGCTGACTGCAGTTCTGCAGTTCGGCTGTTCAATTCTCACCGGCTCAAGGTTGACTCAGCCTTCCATCCTTCCGAGGTGGGTGAAATGAGGACCCAGACTGTGGGGGCGATATGCTGACTCTGTAAACCGCTTAGAGAGGGCTGAAAGCCCTATGAAGCGGTATATAAGTCTAACTGCTAACTGCTAAAATAACCAACAACCTCACCGGTCGAGAGGGGAAGGGCCTGGTTTCCCAGCCATCCTCCTCGCTAGGTCTCTGACCAAAGTGTGTGTGAATCGGGGCCCCTCTTGCTCTGCTCCCGGGCAGGTGCCCATCTTCAGCAAGAAGGAGGAGATCTTTAGTTACCTGGCCAAGTATGCAGTGCCCGTGATGAGAGCTGCCTGGTTGATCAAGATGACCTGTGCCTATTACGCTGCCATTACGGAAACGAAGGTGAAGAAGCGGCATGTCATTGACCCCTTCAGCGGTAAGGGCTGCTGCTCCGGCCTCCAAATGGGCCTCTCTCAGCCTCCTCCCATGGCAGCCGTTTCTGCTGCCCCCTCCCCAAATCACCAGGACGGTCTGGCTTTCTCCCCCACCCTTCCCCTCTTTGCTATCCCTGGTCTCTCTTGCCTCCTCTGCATGTTGAGTCCCACAGCAGGCCCCTCCCCGTCCCGGCTACTGACGGCTGCCCTCCCTCTCTAGAGTGGACACAGATCATTACCAAGTTTCTGTGGGAGCAGCTGCAGAAGATCGCCGACTTCCACCGGCAGCTGCTGGCACAAGCCTGCGGCTCGCCCTCCAGCATCATGCCCCAGGAGGTGGAGCATTCGGTCAAGCAGTGGGACTACAATGAGAAGCTGGCCATGTTTATGTTCCAGGTGACAGCGGGGAGGGGGTTAGGGTGGGGTCCCCTTGTAGGGGGAGGGGGAAGTGGGTGGAAGAACGGGCGAGCCGAGCCCCCATACCCACAGCCCCCGGCCTTCTCAGTGGGCCTCTGTCTGCACCTTCCAGGACGGGATGCTGGACCGGCACGAGTTTCTCACCTGGGTGCTGGAGTGCTTTGAGAAGATTCGGCCGGGCGAAGACGAGCTCCTGAAGCTGCTCCTTCCGCTGCTCCTGCAGGTCAGCCACCCCCCGTCCCCAGGAAAACTCGGGAGAAGGTCCTGTTGGAAACTCCAGGGCTGGAAGGGGAATGCGGGAGTAAAACTCTACGGAAGGGAGGGCTGGATGGGCAGCCGACGTCATTGCAGCGGCCCAGGAAGCTGGTGCGCTGGGTTTGGGGGTGTCTGGTGGCGTTGCGAGGCCCCAGAGAGGAGTGGGCTTTTGGGGCTGAGCGGACGCCATTTTTCTCCCCCGCAGTATTCCAGTGAGTTTGTGCAGTCAGCCTACCTGTCCAGGCGCCTGGCCTACTTCTGCACCCGCCGCCTCGCCATTCTGTTGGACGCCAGCGGTGGGCATCCGGCTCACCACCTTCCCTCTCAGGCAGCCCCCGCGCTCCCTTCCACCCCGACTCCCCAGCCGGCTGCGGGAAACTCCTCCGCCAGCCCTTTCAGCGACCTCCTGTTGTGCCCCCAGCATCGCCCCGTCGTCTTTGGACTCAGCTGCATCCTGCAGGTGAGCGCTCTTGTTGGCAGGGGTCCCGCAGGGCTGGGGCGGGTGGGTGGGTGGGTGGGGGAAGGCCAGAGGGGAAAAGCCTTCAGAAGGAGTCCGGGGAGAATCTCCTTGGCTGGCTCGTGGCAGCCGGAGGAGGGAGGGCAGGTAGGAAGCCTGGGGAGGGGGGCTGCATTCAGAACTGCCCACCGCGGAGGACAGGAGCTGCCGTTAGAATCCCTCGGGGGAGGGAAGGCTGAGGGGGGGGGGGAGGGAGGGATGAATATTAGGCTTGACGAGGGGTGTTAGATTTTAATGTAATATGATTGCACACGTATACTGTCTTCTCTTATTTTTTCTTTAAAACTAAGATATGTTAAGTATTTTGATATGGAAGCATAAATACCATCAACATAGAATGGAGTTTGCTCAGAAGCTGAAATACACCAATGAGAGGAAGAGTGGGAAACAGAGGAGAGAAGAAAGATGGGAAGAGAGGGATAGGAGAGAGGAAGAGTGGGAAGCAGAGGAGAGAAGAAAGATGGGAAGAGAGGGATAGGAGAGAGGGTAAGGGGGGAAGATGAGGAGGATAAGGAGGAGTGGAAAGAGGAGAGAGGAGAAGGAGAAAGGAAGGGGAAGTAGAGTAGAAAAGGATGATGGAGGGAAGAAAGGAGGTAGGAGAGAGGTAGAAGAAAGAGGTGTATGGAGAGCAGAAGAGCCAATAATGGTTTTTTATCTTTCTGGGTGTTGATGACAAGAGGAACTGATGTAATTACTACTTAATACAATAGGATATTGGCTTTGTAATAGTATACATGTGATTATATGTTATGAAAATGGAAAATAAAAAAAGTATATTAAAAAAAAGAATCCCATGGAGGCACAGAGGAGCCCAGGTGGGGTGGTGGGGTGCAGAGACACAGGGAGCATTTGGCTTTGGGGATGAGAAGAGTACCGTGGAAATGGCTGAGCAGTTGGGCACAAAAGTGCCTTCAAGCCCCCCGGCCTAGAGAACTCAACCTCCTTCCTCCTCTGGCTGCAGAGTATCGTCCTGTGCTGCCCCAGCGCCCTGGTCTGGCACTACTCCCTCACCGACAGCAGAATCAAGACGGGCTCTCCCCTCGACCACCTGCCCATTGCCCCCTCAAACCTGCCCATGCCCGGGGTCAACGCCAGCTTCATACAGCAGGTGAGCAATAGCAATAGCAATAGCAATAGCAGTAGACTTATATACCGCTTCATAGGGCTTTCAGCCCTCTCTAAGCGGTTTACAGAGAGTCAGCATATCGCCCCCAACAATCTGGGTCCTCATTTTACCCACCTCGGAAGGATGGAAGGCTGAGTCAACCCTGAGCCGGTGAGATTTGAACCGCTGACCTCCTGATCTAGCAGTAGCCTGCAGTGCTGCATTTAACCACTGCGCCACCTTGGCTCCTATAGTAGTAGACTCTTGGCCGGCAACACATCAGCAGGCTTGGAATGGACAAAGCAGTCATCCCATAATGCAGCAGGCCGTCTCCTGGCCTGGGGCTGTGGGAGGGGCCGTGCCAGGCTTGCTCCCTCCCTCCCCGTTTCCCAGGCTGGCTCAGGACCCTGGCAGGTTGCAGACCCTTCCTCTTATTATTATTTTTAATATAATTTTTATTCTTTTTAAACAAAACAACACATACAAAACAAAGGAAGAAAAAGGCGGGGGGGAGGAAACCAACTTTCCTCCATTTCATCAAGCATGTCATTTGGTTACAAGTTTTGGTGCATCATTTCTTAAGATTAAGAATAACATCACTGGTGTTGCATTAAACATAACTGGATATTTCGCTGTCGTTGAGCATTATGTGTTCAAATTACCATTAATATTCTTTCATTTGTAACAATCCTTGTTTCCTTGAATTCATAATTATCTATCAAATAACAATAAGTCTTTAAAGTATTATAATATCACCTATCTCTAAGGAATAAAAGCGAAGATTGGAACAAAGAATTCCCATTGGTTTATAATAAACATTCATATTTTCAATTGACCATAATGTCTCCAATCGTCCAGAATTCCAAGAATGGTTTCCCGTTATTAATTAGTTGGTCCATATAGCGGTTAAATATTTCAATTCATGTATATATCAATTATTCCTTACATCATCATTGATCTGTTTAATATACAAAGATCTCTTCCTCTTTTTTTTTTAAATTGGAAATTTAAAAAAAAAACTTTTACAAATGTTTACTTCCCTCCTCTCCCCACCCAAACCCCACCCCTCCCAACCTTGGTCCCGACTTCCCAGAACCAATACAGGGTATAAATCTTTAACTAAAATATTCTAAAGTAAACTTAAAAATAAAAAATTAATATCCTCTATCATTTGAGCTTTAACTCCTCTTTGCTAGGCTAACTCTAAACAGATTATATCATTCCTTGTTTCTTCAGTCACAAACTATCTGGAATTTCTTAGTCCCGTATTTATTTTGAGTATAGTCAATCCATCTTCTCCACTCCAGTTTATAGCTCTCGTTTGAGTGGTCCTGGAGATATGCTGATATTTTAGCCATCTCTGCTAGGTTTGTTACTTTTAATGTCCATTCTTGAATAGTAGGCAAGTCTTCCTTCTTCCAGTATTGCGCCACCAACAGTCTTGCTGCAGTTATTAAATGCAAAATCAGGTTAGTCTCTTCCTCTTGATGCCCCTTCCTTGCCAGGTCCGAGCGAGGCTGCGGGAGACGGAGCAGCAGATCAAGGAGCGTGGGCAGGCCGTGGAAGTGCGCTGGTCCTTCGACAAATGCCAGGAAGCCACCGCAGGTAGGCCCCGCCCCATTCCCTGCCCCTGCCCCTCCACCTGGGCAGCTGGACTGTTCTGTGGGCAGTGGGGCTCCCTGCCTAGGATCCCCCCCTTTCTCTTCCAGGGTTCACCATCAGCCGGGTGCTCCACACTTTAGAAGTCCTCGACAGCCACAGTTTCGAGCGCTCGGACTTCAGCAACTCGCTGGATTCTCTGTACAACAGGATATTCGGGGGAGGGCCGAGCAAGGACAGCCACGAGGTAGGGGAAGGGTCTTTTCTGCAAAGAGGGGCTAGCAGGAAGAGGGCACGGCCAGAGGAGGCTCCTGGTATCCAGGGGAGGCGTTCGATTCCGGGCAGCCAGGTTGGAATCGGCGTTGCCAGGAGGCGGTCACGGCTGAAATCATTTTAAATGGGCCAGTTGGATTCACAGCGGAGGAGAACTCTCCCCGTGGTGGTGGTGGTGGAGGGAACCTCCTTGCTCCTCCGAGTCTCTGTTCCTGAATTGCGGCTGCTGAGCGAGGGCTAAACCAGGGGGGAAAGCAATAGCAATAGCAGTTAGACTTATATACCGCTTCATAGGGCTTTCAGCCCTCTCTAAGCGGTTTACAGAGTCAGCATATCGCCCCCATAGTCTGGGTCCTCATTTCACCCACCTCGGAAGGATGGAAGGCTGAGTCAACCCTGAGCCAGTGAGATTTGAACCACTGAACTGCTGAACTAGCAGTCAGCTGAAGTGACCTGCAGTACTGCACTCTACCCACTGCGCCACCTCGGCTCGAAAGGGGCTGGGTGCAGGCTGCTTCGTCTCTTGTGGGGTGAGGAAGCTGGAGGAAGTGGTTCCAGCTCTTCAGCTGACAGTCATCCCCCCCACGTGCCGCGCTCACAAGGAAGCAGCCTCCCCGGGGAGCTTCCTCGGAGGCTGCCTGAAGGCCGGGGAGAAGGTTAGGCTGGCTTTCCGGGAGATTACCCCACTTCTTTCCTGGCAGATCTCCCCCGATGACGACGCCGTGGTCGCTCTGCTCTGCGAGTGGGCCGTGAGCCACAAGCGTTCCGGGCGGCACCGAGCCATGGTGGTGGCAAAGCTGCTGGAGAAACGGCAATCTGAGATAGAGGCCGAGGTGAGCCCAGCGTGGGGGATCTCCGTGAGGATGGGCGGCGAGGGCGGCCTCTCCGAGCAGGAGGGGGAGAGGATATTTCCTTTTAAAAGAGGAAATGTCCGTTGGGCTTCCTCTTCCAGGATGTCCCGGGATTGTGGGGTCACCTCAGTGGCCATGGACAAGGCTGGACGTTCCTGGCCAGGTCAGAACACTTTTGAGGTTAAAACTGGGCATTTGTGGCCAAGACGTTTTGATCTCAAAAGTGCTTCGCAAATGTCCGTTTTCGTCCCCAAAAACGTTGTGCTTCACGAAGTTCATTTGAACATTCCGCAAGCACAAATCGATACGGCATCCAGTGTGAATTCTTCTGCAGGGCCTTAAAACCATCCGAAACAAATTAAAAACGTTTGAAATAGAACAATAAAGCCTGTGAAATATTCAGTGGTGACGATGCTCTAAACGCCAGAGACGGGGAGGGTGTGTGTGTGTTGAAAACATCCAAAGTCCCTATGCGGCACCAAGAGGATTGTCCTAGAAAAGTGGGTGGGTGTCATGACAGACTCCCTTGTCTGAGGATCCCTGCAGGAGAAGAAGCCACGGGAATCGTCCCACCAGTGAGGGGTTTGTTCCAGCAGAGGCTCTGCTGCAGGGGGCCAAGCATGGGTTCAGGGGGGAGGGCCCAGGGGGCAGGTGTGCGGCTCACCACCTTCTGCTCTTCTGCTTGTACTCAGCGCTGCGGCGACTCAGAAGTGGTGGACGAAAAAGGATCCATCTCTTCGGGTTCCCTGTCGGCCGTGAGCGCCCCAGTTTTCCAAGAAGTTCTCATGCAGTTCCTCGACACCCAGGCCCCCATGCTAAGTATGGAGCAAGCCCCCTTCCCCGGCTCCTCTGCGTGCCCAGCCGGCCGTCCCGCTTGACGGGCAGAGAGGGGGTCAGGCCGGGGACAGCTGGGCGGGCAGGAGCCGCCCGGACCCTCATCCTTCCCTCCCTCCCTCCCTCCCTCCCTGGCAGCTGACCCCAGCAGCGAGGACGAGCGGGCCGAGTTCTTCAACCTGGTGCTGCTCTTCTGCGAGCTGATCCGCCACGACGTCTTCTCGCCCAACATGTACATGTGCGCCCTGATCTCGCGGGGCGACTTGGCTATCGACCACGGGCCCCGTCCCGCCTCCCCCTTCGACGACGCTGCGGAAGAGCACCACGACCGGAAGGAGCGGGAGGGCGGCCACGGCATCAAGCTGGAGGTTTGAGATGGGATCCCCCCCCTCCTCCTTCTGATCGGGGGGCGGGTTGGGAGACGGAGGGAGCAGACAGCTTCAGCTTCAGAGTGTTGAACGGGGTGCCTCGTCCCTTCTCCTTGCCAGGATGCCAGTCTCTCGGAGTGTCACATGGACATTGACCACAGTTCCAACGCCATCTTCGACGACATGGAGAAGACTGATTTCTCGGTAGCGCCTGGCGGGGCCTCCTGGCTGGTCTTTGGGGAGCCCACAGTGCCAATGGCAGAGGCTGTCTTAAGTCCCTTCCTTCCATCCCTGGCAGCCTGGACTGCCTCCTGCCCAAGAGAGCTACCGCCTTTCAGAGGCCCTCCAGTGCCTTTCCTGGGGGAAAAGGAGACGAGGCAGTCTCCACTGCCTGCGGAGCCCTCAAAAGGGGGCAGCAGCCATGCAGAGAGAGGCAGAAGCTCTCGGTGGAGGGTGCTGCTACCGGCCTGCTGGGGGGGCTGCCTGGGGTGGGTGGGCAGAGTCTCCCTTGCCAAGATAAGAGTCCACTCACCGCTCTGCCTTTTCCCTCCCTCTAGATGTTCTCTCCTTCCATGCACTGTGAGTCCAAAGCGAGCCCTTCCCCGGAGAAAGTGGACCTTGAGAAGGACCGAGGGGCAGATGGGACGTTGGCCGCCCTCTACGACCAGCCTCGGCACATCCAGTACTGCACGCATTTCCCCATTCCCCAGGTGAGGTGGGGAGCCGGGCAGCTGGCAGTGGGGCAGGGGTGCCGTGTGCTGGGCATGCAGGGAGGGCCTGGGGAGCCCTCCTCCTCCTTCGGGAAGCGTGGGAGGTGCCTCCCCTGCAAAAGGAAGGGGCCTCCGGGTGGGGCCGGCTGGAGCATCTCCCCATGAACGGATGGACGGCAGCCGGACTTGCTCTTCCCGCCTTCCCAGGAGGAGTCGAGCAGCCACGAGTGCAACCAGCGACTGGTGGTCCTTTTCGGAGTCGGGAAGCAGCGCGACGAAGCCCGGCACGCCATCAAAAGAATCAGCAAGGATATTTTGAAGGTGCTCAACAGGAAAAGCACGGCGGAGACAGGTTGGTAGAGCCACTCGGGCCAAAGGGCTGGGGGGGGGGGGAGCCACTGGGACCCGCAGAGGTCATCACCCCGTGTCTCCCTTGGGCAGGGGGGGAGGAAGGGCAGAAGAGGAAGAGGAACAAGCCAGAGGCCTTCCCAACCGCAGAGGACATCTTTGCCAAGTTCCAACATCTTTCCCACTTCGACCAGCATCTCGTCACTTCTCAGGTACCTTCCTCGGCCGGGTCGGCAGCTGTGTGTGTGTGTGTGTGTGAGGGATCTGAGGACCCCAGGGGAGGGGGGCACTGCCAGGCAGCACGCTTCCTTCTCCCTCTCCTTCCCCAGGTCTCTCGCAACGTCTTGGAGCAAATCACCAGCTTTGCCTTAGGGATGTCCTACCACCTGCCTCTGGTGCAGCACATCCAGTTCATCTTCGACCTGATGGAGTATTCGCTCAACATTAGCGGGCTCATCGACTTTGCCATCCAGGTGGGTGGGCAGGACAGGGCTGGGCCCCCCACCTCCTTGGCAAGCGCGAGGGTCCCGCCCTGGGATTGCTGCGAGACAGAGAAAGTTTGTCTCCGGCCGAGATGGGCTGCGAGGTCCCGTTGGAAGTCCAGCGCTGGGCTGAAAGGCTCACCCGACGGCTCTCCGAGCCTCCAAGCCCAGAAGGGCACAAGCAGCAGGCAGCTGCAGGTGTGCAAGGAACGGGGCACACGCGCCCCTTGCCCTTCCCGCTTCTTTGGCCGTGAGGAGAGCAGGAGAGCCATGCCGAAGTGGTTGGCCCAAACTCCAGAGCATGAGCCGGCTGCGGTTTCCCTTGGCGACTTGTATGCCGAGCGTCGTGCTCGCCTCCCCCCCAGATGCAGCCTTTCCTCCAAGCCGCCCCTGTAGGGCTGGAGGGTGTCTGCCAGCTGATCCGTCCATCTTCCCTCCCCTTCTCCCCCCATACTGACGGGCTGCGTAGCTGCTGAACGAGCTGAGCGTGGTGGAGGCCGAGTTGCTGCTGAAGTCTTCTGACCTGGTGGGCAGCTACACCACCAGCCTGTGCCTCTGCATCGTGGCCGTCCTGCGGCATTACCACTCCTGCCTTATCCTCAACCAGGACCAGATGGCCCAGGTCTTCGAAGGGTGAGCCCTGGGCACAGGCCTGGCCCCTCCTTGATCGGCTCCCGCGGGGGTGTTGGGGTGAGGGGCAGGGCCTACTCATCCCCCCCTGGCTTTCTCTCCTCCGCCCCAGGCTCTGTGGGGTGGTGAAGCATGGCATGAACCGTTCGGACGGCTCTTCGGCTGAGCGCTGCATCCTGGCCTACCTCTACGATCTGTACACGTCCTGCAGCCACCTCAAGAGTAAATTTGGGGAGCTCTTCAGGTCAGTGCCCTGCTCTGCCTGCTGGCTCCCTCCGTGCCTCCTCCCCCACCAAGGGGGGGGGTCTGTTGGAGACCCTCCCGGGGCCGGCTGGGGGGCTGCGCAGGCCTCACCTCCTGCTTCCCCTGCAGCGACTTCTGCTCCAAGGTGAAGAACACCATCTACTGCAATGTGGAGCCCTCGGACTCCAACATGCTGTGGGAACCCTTGTTCATGATCGACACCATCGAGAACCCCTCTGCCCACAACTTCACCTACATCAACCTGGGCAAGAGCCTGGCGGACAACCCGGCCAATCGCTACAGCTTCGTCTGCAACGCCCTGATGCACGTCTGTGTGGGGCACCACGACCCGGACCGGTGAGGGCCAGGCCGGGCGAGGTGCCACGGGGGCACTGCTGACGCCTCTTGCAAGTGCCCTCTTTCCCAGGGGAGGGGGGCAGAGGAAGGAAGCTGATGGGCAAGGAGGCACGGCGGGAGGTCTGGCCCTCCGTCTTTCTTCTCCCCCACTTCCCAGCTCCCGAGGGTGGAGGCTGGTTTCTCCCCTCGTGTTGGTTTATTCAATTCGCCTGACTCCGTTGTCCCTCGGCATTACGGATGTTTCTGCCTCTTTGAGAATCCTGTTTCGGAGAGGGCACACCTTCGTGTAGACCTCTGGGCTGGCTGGGTGAGGCTGCTGGCTCAGAGCCTTGGGAAGACAACCAGGCCCTCACCGACCCCCCCCCCCCCACTCTCCCACCCAGGGTCAACGACATCGCCATCCTGTGCGCGGAGTTGACCGGCTACTGCAAGCTGCTGAGCGCCGAGTGGCTGGGGGTGCTGAAGGCCCTGTGCTGCTCCTCCAACAACGGGACGTGCGGCTTCAACGACCTCCTCTGCAACGTGGACGTAAGGGCGGGACAGGGAGGGAGGTTTTGCTGAGCGGACATAACGTCCGAGGAGGACGCGTTGGCGAAGAGGACTGCGTGGGCTTGAAGGGCTCGACTGCAGGGTCCCTGGTGTCACCGGGTGCGTCCCAGGAGTCGGTGGGCAGTAACCTTGGTTTTTCCCTGCCTTGGCTTTTGGCTTCTTCGCTCCCAGCGGTGCCCAGGTAGATGGTACTACAGGCAGGGGCTCAGCCGAGCTGCCTTCCTCCTTACCTGCAGGTGAGCGACCTGTCCTTCCACGACTCCCTGGCGACCTTTGTGGCCATCCTCATTGCCCGCCAGTGTCTGCTGCTGGAGGATCTGATCCGCTGCGCGGCCATTCCCTCTCTCCTCAATGCTGGTGAGCGTCCAGCCAGGATACCATCCAAAGGACTCCGGGAGACAGAGAGAGGCCCAGCAATGACCCTCCCTTCCCCCGCCCTTCTCTTTGCAGCCTGCAGCGAACAGGATTCGGAGCCCGGGGCCCGCCTGACCTGCCGAATTTTGCTGCACCTCTTTAAGACCCCCCAGCTGAATCCCTGCCAGCAGGATAGCAGTAAGCCTTTGGGCCTGGGCTCTCCCACGATGGACTGGCGCGCCTTCCGGGTGTCAGTCAGTCCAGGGCTGAAAATGTGGGCTCTCCCCAGGTAAGCCCTCGGTGGGCATCCGCTCGTCCTGCGACAGGCACCTGCTGGCTGCTTCCCAGAATCGCATCGTGGACGGGGCCGTCTTTGCTGTGCTGAAGGCCGTCTTTGTCCTGGGTGCGTGATTGGGACACATCCGGGAGGAGGGGGCAGGGAGGGGAGTGTTAGTGGGGCTGAGTCCGGCCACTGGACGAGTCCCGCTCCTGGTTGCAGGGGACGCCGAACTGAAGGGCTCTGGCTTCTCCCACCCGGGAGGGGTGGACGATCTCCTGGATGACGACAAGAAGCCGGCCGGCCGGATGGTTTCGATTGAGACAGCCAGCTTGGACGTTTACGCCAAGTACGTCCTCAGGAGCATCTGCCAGCAGGTGAGACCGACAGCCCCCACGGGAGAAACGCTGCCTCAGCCTTGCAGCGAGCTCACCCTGGGGTCATCGTGAGCAGTGCGGCTCCTCGGGTGGGCCGAGTGCTAAGCCCCGTTGAGGCCCAGGCGTGCCTGTGGGGAGATCCCCACCAGGCCTTGGTCCTGGGGGCCTCGGAAGGGCAGGTGCAGTTGGGTCGGTGTGGCTGGTTGGCAGAGCCGGAGTCCCCCCAGGGTCAGTGGCACCCCCCCTCCCTCTCCGCAGGAATGGGTGGGCGAGCGGTGCCTGAAGTCGTTGTGCGAGGACAGCAACGACCTGCAGGACCCCGTCCTGAGCAGCACCCAAGCCCAGCGCCTGATGCAGCTGATCTGCTACCCTCATCGGCTGCTCGACAACGAGGAGGGAGAAAACCCTCAGCGGCAGAGGATCAAGCGCATTTTACAGGTTTCTTGGGGGGGCATTGGCTGGGAAGATGGCGCTCCTCAGCCTCTGCAGGTGCCAGTGGGATGACGGAGGGACCGGCAGTATTCACGATGCGCAGGGAATGGGGGGGGAGGGACACGAATGTCCGACTCTTCAGGAAGGCCAGGAGCCAGCGGAAGGGAGGGAGGGTTGGCCCCACAGCAGGGCCCTCCTCTGACAGATGCGTCCATCGGCCTCTCATGCAGAACCTGGACCAGTGGACGATGCGCCAGTCGCTGCTCGAACTGCAGCTCATGATCAAGCAGACGGCCAGCAATGTGAGGACTTGTGGCTGAGGTCCCTGGGGGAGGACGGACGGTCCCTCTTGCCAGGGCTTCACAGTTTGACTCTTCCTACACCCCCTCCCTCGCCTCCTGCAGCAGGAGATGAATTCCCTCCTGGAGAACATCGCCAAGGCCACCATCGAGGTCTTCCAGCAGTCGGCCGAGACCAACGGCATCGTCAGCCTGGGCAGCTGCCCCAACCTCATGCCTGCCAACCCCAAAGCCAAGCCTGTCCTTAGGTCAGCAGGGACCGGGGTAGAAGGGGAGGGGGCCTGGAGGGGGTGGGGGAGGGGTTGTCAGGCCAGCCTGACCCTGCTGTCTCGCCCCTCCAGCTCCTTGGAACGGTCCGGCGTGTGGCTGGTGGCGCCGCTGATCGCCAAGCTCCCGACCTCCGTGCAGGGCTACGTGTTGAAGGCGGCGGGGGACGAGCTGGAGAAGGGGCAGCATCTGGGCTCTTCGTCCCGCAAGGAGAGGGACCGGCAGAAGCAGAAGAGGTGAGGGAACTGAAGGGTGGGTGGGCGGGGGGGAGGGAAGCCCCGGTCAGCCCAAGCCTACCGCCTCTGCACTTTGTCTGCAGCATGACCCTGCTGAGCCAGCAGCCCTTCCTGTCCCTGGTGCTCACCTGCCTGAAGGGCCAGGACGAGCAGCGGGAGGGCCTCCTCACCTCCTTGTACAGCCAGGTGCAGCAGGTAAGCGGAGGAATCCCCAGGGGGCCCTCGGGCCGCATTTCCTTTTGGGGGGGGTGGACTTCCTTTTCCCAGCCTACCCCGCCCCCCAGCAGCTTTTGTCTGCTAAGGGGAGGCTGTTCCCATTACCGCCCTCTTAGATTGTGACCAACTGGCGGGAAGACCAGTACCAAGACGACTGCAAGGCCAAGCAGCTAATGCACGAGGCGCTGAAGCTGCGGCTGAATCTGGTGAGCTGTGGGGCACAAACGGGGTCTCCCTCCTGCCTGCTCCCCAGACCTTGGGGGACAGATCTGGAGCTCCCTTTGCTCCCCTCGTCCCTCCCACAGAATTTCCCTTTTCAGGGAGCCCCCTTCCAGTATGGGGAAGACTGCCCTGGACAGGGGAAGACACACACCTCTTGCTGTCTCTGCTCCCCCCCGGCCTCCTCGTGGGCAGGCAGCTCATGTGGTCCTTCCCTCCAGGTGGGGGGCATGTTCGACACAGTGCAGCGCAGCACACAGCAGACCACAGAGTGGGCAGTGCTTCTCCTGGACATCATCAGCAGTGGCACGGTGGACATGCAGTCTAACAAGTGAGCCTTTCCTTCCCCCGGATGTCGTCCCTGCTCCGGCCCCTCAGCAGTTCTGTTGGGGCACGGGGTTCCTGCATCTTAGAAGTGCCCCCAGACAGTGGTGAGTTCCGGATCCCGTTCCAACCGGCAGCGTACCCATGCGTCTTAGCGGCTCCGCTTCCCTCTGCGACGCTCCAGCTGCTCAGCGGAGTGTCGCGTAGGTGGTCTACGCACCATGCGGGGAAGCGCCAAAGACTTAAAAGACGGGTAAGGAGCTCAGGTGGGCGGGTGGGCCCTCTAGAGCACCGTACCGGAACGGTATCCTGTGCTCTGGGCAGCTGCGCTACACGCGTACCGTGGCGTACCGCCTGCAACCCACCCCTGGCCCCAACGTAAACAGCCCCATCCCTGTGCACAGCGGGGCAGGGGCCCTGTAAATTGGCAGCCCTCCCTCCCTGCATAAAGCCTGGCGGGGCCAACGGGGCTTCTGCTGCCCCCGCCCCTCACTGACCGCCCGTCCCCTCTGGCCCTGATCTTCCAGCGAGCTCTTCACCACCGTCCTGGACATGCTGAGCGTGCTGATCAATGGCACTCTGGCCGCCGACATGTCCAGCATCTCCCAAGGCAGCATGGAGGAGAACAAGCGGGCGTACATGAACCTCGTGAAGAAGCTGCGGGTAAAGCAGAGCCCCCCCCCCCAATGCCCCCTGGGAGGGAAGGGTCCCCTGGCGCTTGGGTCTTGCTCGACTTCTGCTTTTCTCCCGGGTAAAGCTCTTGGGCCCCAGGGGCCGGAGGGGGCCAGCCCAGGGCCCCTGTGCAGAGCCCCGGGATGAAGGGCGGCACGGCTGTGTGGGTGGCCCGGCTCCCATTGCAACGGCTTCCTCCTCTGCAGAAGGAGCTGGGCGACCGGCAGTCGGAGAGCCTGGAGAAGGTGCGGCAGCTGCTGCCGCTGCCCAAGCAGACACGGGACGTCATCACCTGCGAGCCGCAGGGCTCCCTCATCGACACCAAGGGCAACAAGATTGCCGGCTTCGACTCCATCTTCAAGAAGGAGGCAAGTGACTGTCTGGACGTCCGGCCGGGCGGGAGGCGAGGGGACTGGCAGGTTTCAGAAGGGGGAGGGGCAGTCCCCGGAGCCCACCGCGGAGTTGCCATGGCTGTCCTTCCTCTCCCCTCCTCCTCCTCCTCCTCCCAGGGCCTGCAGGTCTCCACCAAGCAGAAGATCTCCCCCTGGGACCTCTTCGAGGGCCTGAAGCACTCCGCCCCGCTCTCCTGGGGCTGGTTCGGGACGGTGCGGGTGGACCGCAAGGTCTCCCGCTTCGAAGAGCAGCAGCGGCTGCTCCTCTACCACACCCACCTGAAGCCCAAGCCCCGCAGCTACTATCTGGAGCCGCTGCCTCTGCCTCCCGAGGAGGAGGAGCCCCCCACCCCAGTGGCCCTGGAGCCGGAGAAGAAGGCGGTCGAGCCGGCCAAGGTGGAAAAGGCCAGTGCCAGCGCCGGCAGTTCTGCGGCCGAACCCAAGAACAAGAGTAAGAGCAAGAGCAAGAAACGGGCCCAGCCAGCCAGCAAGAACGAAGTGAGTCCCCCTCCTGCCCTCCCCCCCTTACCTGCCCGGCCCCTCCCCCTGCCTGCCTGGCCTCCTCACAGCCTTTGCCACCCCCTCCCCCCACAGGAATACCCGATGAACGCGGTCCGGGGCGTCTCCTACGGTGCCGGCATCCCCACCGACCTCCTGCATCACCAGCCGGGGAACTCCATGTCTCGCCTGGCCTACGGGCAGCCTCCGGTGGGCCTCTATGCCCAGAACCAGCCCCTCCCTGCAGGTCCGAGTCTGGCGTCTCTTTGAGAGTGGGACCCCTCAGCTCTCTCCCTGAGTCTGGATTATGGTGTCTTCCCCGGGAGAGCCAGGACAGGGAGCCTGGCAGAGCAGACGGGCTTCCTGCCAGGCTGCCCCCAACCTCCCTCGGGGCTTCGGGCGCTGCCTGGGGCCCCTAACCCTAACCCCTCTTCCACCTGGAGGTGCCCAGCAAAGACCGGCTGCTGCTTCTCCTTGCAGGCGGCCCTCGGTTGGACACGTCGTACCGGCCGGTGCGCATGCCCATCGGCAAGCTGGTGCCCAACCGGCTCCCCTACGCGGGGGTCTTGCCAACCGGCATGAGCATGCTAGGAATGGACCCTTCCTATAAGTCAGCCGTCTACAGGCCGCAGCAGCCTCCTCCTCCTCTGTCCGGGGGGACTCTCCTGCGCCAGCAACTGCAGGCCAAACTGGTAAGATCCCCAGGTGTGTGTGTGTGTGGGGGGGTTGCACAGTATGGGTTCCCACAGCCCCTAGGGGGCGGAATTATTGGGGCATCCCCCCCACCCCTGGTCTTCCAGAAGGGGGAGGAAGAGCAGAATGGACTCGGTTATTCTGCTTCTCGGTTAGCGGGGCCCAAAGTCATTGGGGGGAGCATTTGTGGCCAGAGGGAAAAGTCTCAGAGCTGGCGAGGGTCCCTGCCCCCCTGCAGGCACCAGCTGTGCCCCAGCTGCCCGTGCCATGCCTCCCTTTTGCCTCCCCAGCAAGGCCAGGGGATCCTGGGGCAGCCGCCAGTGCGCCAAATGCCTCCTACTCCAGCTTACGGAACCGGGCAGGCAGCTCAGGTGAGCCCTTCGCTGCCTTCCAGGAAACTCTCCTGGTTTTTGGGGGCTTTTGGGGTGGGCAACTGGGAAGGAAGCTCCAGTCCTGGGCTGGGGGTGGGGTGGGCTGAGCCTGGTCTCTGTTTGGCGGGAGCACCAGACAGCCGCCGCCTTTCTGTGTGAAGCAGTTGGGCAGTAACTCATCTGCCCCTTCCTCTCCCTGCGCCGCCTCCCCTCCCTGTAGGGCTACACCCCCTACGGGGTGCCCCACCTCAGCCTCCAGCAGCACCCCTCCCAGGCAAGCGCCATGGTCCCCTCGACGTATTCCGGCCAAACCTATCAGAACAGCCACCCCAGCGCCAACCCCGCCTTCGTCGACGCCGTCCGGTCCATGCAGAGGCCCGGATACGTCCACCAGCAGGCCCCTGCCTACGGGCACGCCCTGAACGCCGCACAGAGGTACCCGGGCGCGGGGAGGGAAGGAAGGGGGCTGCAGGGACGGCATCGGCCCCTACCTGAGGTCTCTGCCCAAACAGCCGCTCCGGTCTGCTCCCTGATGCCCGTTTCTGTCCATCCTGCGCTCCAGGTTCCCCCACCAGCCGATGCAGCAGCCGACCATGATGGGCAGCATCAACCACCTGAGCACGCAAGGGGTCCCCACGGGGGTCCGGCCCAGCCAGCTTCTGCCCGACCAGCAGCAGCAGCAGCAACAACAACAACAGCAACAGCAGCAACAGCAGCAGCAGCAACAACAACAATACTTGAGGCAGCAACAGCAGCAACAGCAGCTGCTCCGGGTGAGCAGGCAGGGAGCCCCCAGGCGCCTCCTCTCTCCGTGATGATGGGGCGAGGCGTCTGGGGCAAAAGGGGAGGGGTCTAAAAGAGGGGAGGTGCCTCAATGGCTCCTGCTCTGAAGGAGGCCACCCTCCCTCCGTCTTCCCGAGCCGAGATGGCGCAGTGGTTAGGGTGCAGTACTGCAGGCCATTTCAGCTGACTGTTATCTGCAGTTCAGCGGTTCAAATCTCACCGGCTCAAGGTTGACTCAGCCTTCCATCCTTCCGAGGTGGGTGAAATGAGGACCCGGATTGTTGGGGGCAATATGCTGACTCTGTAAACCGCTTAGAGAGGGCTGAAAGCCCTATGAAGCGGTATATAAGTCTAACTGCTATTCCCAGGGGCTCCTGGCTAAGGGTGTCCTTCCGGCCTCCTCTTTTTTCACAGCAGCAGCAGCAACAGCAGCAGCAGCAGCAGCCCCCTCCACAGCAGCAGCCCCAACAGCCCCAGCAGCCGCCCCCTCAGCAGCCGCCCCCCGTGCCCCCCGTCCCTCAGCCCCAAGCCCAGGGACAGCCACCGGGACTGGGGATGCAGGGCCTGAATCCTCAGCAACCCATGGTAAGAAGGGTGGGGAGGGTTCTCTCCTTGGGGGTGGGGGGATTCCCCGCTCCTGGCCCCCCTTCCTCTCACACCCTCCGTGACACACCCTCCCCCTCTGCGCAGTTCCAGCGGCAAGGCCTCCAGCAGACCCAGCAGCAGCAACAGACGGCTGCCTTGGTCCGGCAGCTCCAGCAGCAGCTCTCCAGTAAGGTCCCGGGAACTCAGCCGGCCAGGGAAGGGAAGAAGGGGGAGGGGCTCTCGGGGGGGGGGCTCCCCCTCTTACCTTCCTGAAGAGGTGGTCCTGAAGGCGAGGGGCGGGGCTTCGTGGGAGGGGGAACCCAGGGCAAGGAAAGACTCACTTGTTAAGACTGCATGTCCACCGTGCCACTGATGATGAGCTCCAGGAGAAACACTGGGTGCTACGCTGCACCGTGTCAAACATGCACCTGGTGGGAAGGGCCACATGAGCCGGGCGAAGGCCGCCGGCTGGATGAGCAGAGGGTTCTCCCTGCGCCCTTCAACTGTGGGGCTCTGCAGAGGCTTCAGAGCAGCCGGCCTCCGAGGCGGGGCACTCTTGGGCACCTAGCATGTGGAGTTGGCCTCCTCCTGCTCCCTGGGCAAAAAAGGCCGGATTGTAGGGGGAGGAAATTGGGGCTGTCCGTCCCCCGTCCCCCGTCCCCCGCATGCTGGCTTTGGCCCCTCTTGCGACTCTTGAGAGAGGTCGCAGCCGCTTCGTAGAATGTTGGAATTCATTCCGGGTGTTTGTGTGCAGGGCAGTTTCTGCTGCCTGAAACACACATACACAGGGATGAGAGAGAGGGGAAAACCCTTTCAGGCTGCATGTTCGAATCACGTCAGGGTCACCACTTGCCGCGTTGTCGCCACACTGGTGGGCTGCTCATGTGTCCTTGCCTAATCAAAAGGAAAACACCAGACGAAATTCCTCGGGATGAGCAAAAGGCTTCGAATGATCATCGAAGGGCTCTTTTATTAGAAAAAGTTAGTTACAGCGTCATCAAAAAGGAGCGTATCAAAAGGCATATATAATCACACATGGCACAAGTAAACTAATGAAAAGTTCACAGCATTCTACAAATAAACCAATAGAAAATCACATCATGGCAAAGGGTGGGCAAAGTGGGAGCAGAAGGTTACAAGTTGCATGGCATTGGGAGGAGGAGAGGGGGAATAGAAAGTTATAGCACAGCATAGGGGGGAGAAAGGGCATGTGTGGGAGTAGCTGGCTCACATAGTTCTTGTTACATGAGGCTGCATAGTGAGTTATGACCGTTAGGCCAGAAAGATGTTTCTGGTGCGATGTTTTTGCATCCCTGTGTATGTGTGTTTCAGGCAGCAGAAACTGTCCTGCACACAAACACCCGGAATGAATTCCAACAGTAGAAGAGACTATGGGGACTGTGAGCCTGGGGAGAAAGGGGTCACTCCCAGGGCGGTTTGTCCCCATCCCTTTCTCCCCAGGAGCCCCCCTTCCACGGGCCCAAACCATCCATGAGCAGGCAGGAGCCCCACCCACATGTTTGGCTAGGTGGGGGTGCAGGGAGGCAGTGCAGAGGGGTGCTCGAGAACTTCCCACGGGCAGGGAATGTTGGCGAGCTGTGTCCTGCCAGACTCGAAGAATGGGCACCTCCTGCACAGGGGCATCTCTTCCTCCCAAACCCAGCCAGCTTCTGCCCCAAATACTGACACGCCCCCCCCCCCTCCCCAGCCCCTAACTCTCCTCTTTGGGCCCCCACAGATACGCAGACCCAGCAGAGCAGCAATCCTTTCGGACGGTATTGAGCCTCACGAGGGAAGCAGCGGCTTCGTGGAGGATCTGGAAGAGCCGTTCTTCGGGGCTGGTGGGGGAACAGACCTCCCACCCCACACCCGCGGGTCTGGCTGTGCAGCAGCGACCCCCCCACCCATCCTCGGCCAGGAGTGTTTTATCACGCCAAATGAGTGTTTTTAATCTCCACTTTCTACCAGTGTTTCCGAATCCCGTGTGATTGCTAGAGTCTCCCGCCCCACTTTTGATTTCAGCTTTTAATAAGTTTTTAGTATTTTTGTTAAAATAATGACAAAAAAAAACAACTTGTAAGATTTTATACTTTATTTATACCAGATGAGCCCTGTATCACAGATGTCCTGAAAAAAAAAAGAAATACACAGAGCATACTTTCCAGACCGTCTCCTGGTTTTTCAGAGGGGGGGGGAGAGGGGTTCAGGGGGAGGGGAGGGGTTCAGCTCTTCCTCTTTCCTGAGATCGGGTCTCCGAATTGCTGCTGAAAGGGGGGGCAGGTGCCCACACACATCACCTCCACTTCTGCTTGCCTGGGCTGTTAACAAGGGAGAACCTGGCCCTTCTGCGGGTTGCGTGGGGAAGACAGCCGGCCGCGGCTTTGCAAAACCGAGGGGGGAGATGGCCAGGCAATCCTCCTGCCCCCCCCCCTCCTGGGCATCCCTGTCAAGGTACCCGCCTTGGTTCAAGGAACGCTTGGGCAGCTGTTGGGCAAAATGGGCATCTGGAGGAGATGCATTTGGAGTTTCTCTTCCCTTACGATGTGTCTGAGAAACATTGGTGGCCCTTGAGCCACATGCCTGCTCACACACACACACACACACACTGCCAGGTCTCTTGGGTTTGGGGGTGCAAGAGATGCTTCTCTGATGAGGGAGTCACCCCGCTTTGATCTGCTGGTTGACCTTGGCTTCATTGCCCTGCAGACTCCAACAATTTACCATATTCTGCGTGCAAGGGTGGGTCGGCCGCAATGGTGAGTGACCCTTTGCAGCCATTTTTCGCAGAGAGGGCTTCCGGCACGGAGGCTGATTCCTCCACTAAGGAGATAGGAGGGGAGGAGGTCTTTGCTGAATTGTTGGCAAGGCTGAGGGCAGCCCCTCTGCCCAAGTCCGTCACCCTCTGCTTTCCTCCAGAGCTGTCCGTGGAATATTTCAAGGTTTGCGTCCTGTGGCTGGTTGAGGCCTGGAACGGACATGACCCCACCCCCTGCTCACTCCCCTCCCCCAGTCTCTTCCAGGAGGCTTCCTGTGTCAGGGTTCCAAATAGTATCCAAAATTAAATCCGAGTCCAAGGCAAAGTATTGCTCAAAGTTCCAATTTATGAAGAGAGCCATGTTGGCATATCTGGGAAAACCTGAATCTGAAAGCTTCCTGGTTTTCCCCACCCAGTTGAAAGTTCAAGATCTTGTCCCCCACACCCACAAGTCCATCCCACGGTCCAATCTCCCACTGCCATGCTGGCAGCTTCCACCCATCCAGTTCCGGTCAGGTGCAGAGTTGCAAAGACAAAGGCTTTCTAGAAAGAATGTTGTTATGGCTACATCTCATCTAACTCGGTACAATCCCCCGTCCTATTTTCCCACCATAGAAAAGGCGTAGTGGAATCATAGAAAGTGTGGTAGGCTAAAGATCCAAGAGAAAAGATGACATCCTGTCTACCCTGCTAGCTCTTTGAGGGGCTACAGGACCTGGGCCCAGGGTAAATGGGCCCCTTTCCCTCCCTGGGCAAGGAAGCGCCTGTTTTTCCGGAGGTAAGGCCTTGCCAAGGAGCCAAGGTGGCGCAGTGGTTAAATGCAGCACTGCAGGCTACTGCTAGATCAGCAGGTCAGCGGTTCAAATCTCACCGGCTCAGGGTTGACAGCCTTCCATCCTTCCGAGGTGGGTAAAATGAGGACCCAGATTGTTGGGGGCAATATGCTGACTCTCTGTAAACCGCTTAGAGAGGCCTGAAAGGCCTATGAAGCGGTATATAAGTCTACTGCTATTGCTTGCAGATTCAATCTTCCCAAGTTCGTTCCTCGTTTTTATGGCCCTCTTTCCAGGGGGTTCCTGTCCTTGCCTTTCTCTGAAGGAGAGAGGGGAAAACCCTTGTCCTCTTCTTGGATGAAGGTTGGCGAGTGTCCACATAACCCTGGCACCTCTCGGCCAGCCGGTTGCAACCACGTTCTTCCACAGACGTGGTCCCTCTTGAGCATTGCCTCTTCCTCTGATGGGTTCCTTCTTGTAGGAAAAAGAATGTTTATGCACCACTTAATTGCAGCTCCTTAACTCACAGAGGCTAATCTGGATTCCCACAGCCCGTTGAATAATCCACATTTAACCCTGCCCCCTTCTAGGCTAACGGTACCATATTTGCTCATCCAGGCAAACTCGCTGCGGCCGTCTCGGCTGCTGGGGGCCCCGGAGGACAAAACCTCCTGGCGTGTGGCTCTCTCAACTCAAGGAGACCAGCGTCCAGCGAGGTCACGAGCATGATGCCATTCTGGCTTTTACCAAATGCATCCACAGAGTTCAAGGGCTGCGAGGGGAACCCATCTGCTTTAAGGCATGTGGGTTGCAAGCGAGCTTCACTTTCTCTGGGGGTTCTCTGGGGGGTCCAGACCTTCCCCCGAGTCGCCAGGAAGAGAGACAGGAGGCGGGGCACGAGTTTGAAGCCCTGCAAATAAAGATGGAAGCGTTATTCCCTCAAATGGCTGCATGTGATGCTCTGCGAAAGCCATTGAAAGTCCTCCAGCCCCAGAAGAGGTCCAGAGATGAGGCAGCAAAATCCTTACAAATTTCCACTCGTTTCCCCCCAATGTCCTACTTTCATGTTCTTCAGTGTGGAGACAGCCCCAAAGGCCTCAGCCTGCAGGGATCGCTCACTCAAGCAAGCTCAAGCCAACGAGCCCAACCGATTCTGCCGTTTTGTATTTCTTGTGTAGTTTCTTAATCTTTCCTCTTCTCTATCCTGTTTTTCTCTCTCTTTTCTAGCCAATTTTATCATGTCCCATACTGTAGTATTCTGATTCCTCTTTGTCTTTTAGCTCTTTTGCGAGCCTGTCCCATTTCGGCGCATTCCCCCCCAAAATTTTTTTATCACATTGTCTTCTGTTGGTGTTCGTTTTTCCAATTCTGTGCATATGAGATTCTTGCGGTTATATGTAGAATTAGATATTTGATTTTCTTCTCATACTTCCCCTTAATTATTCCTAATAAAAATAGTTCCGTTTTTAGTTCTATTTGATATGCAGTAATCTCTTCAAGCCAATTTTTCTTTTCTTTTTTAGAACAGAGAATTCCCATTAATTTATAATATACATTCATATTTTCAATTGACCATAATGTCACCAATCATCCAGATTTCCAAAAATAGTTTCCCATTATTAATTATTAATCCATATAAGTGTTTAAGTATTTCAAATCATATGTATATCAATTGTTCATTACATCATCATTGGTCCGTTTCATATACAAAGATCTATCTAATATAAAATGGTCACTACATGCAATTATACCAAAGTGTTCAAATCATCCCACTCTTATACATTGAGATCATTATTGTCCTTTATATATCATGTGAATAGTGCTCTATATCATAACAAGAAGAAAAATTAACTTCATAACAATAACTATAATTTTCTATTACTGCATAAGTAAACAGTTTCATTCCCAGATTTTTTTTATCTAACCATTGGTAAAACAAGTCCCATACTTTATAATATTGCTCATCCTCTCGTTCTCTAATTTCAAATGTAAGCTTACTCATTTCGGCACATTCCATTATTTTCCGAATAGTTTCCTCCTGTGATGGTACTTCCTCGTTTTTCCAATTTTTGGCAAATACAATTCTAGCAGCTGTTAAAATATTTACGATCAGGTATTTCAAGTCCTTATTGTATGTTTCTGGTATTATTCATTTTTGTCCGATATTTTTTGCGGCCTCGCACGTCCATCCCATATCATAATAGCACGCCATGCTATTAAGTCAGCGTGTCAAAAGGTGTAAGGACGGCAATAAAGCTAATATTAATCCCCTCAACTGTTGGAGAGAAAAATCTGGGTGGGTGGGCTTCAAACAGGAAGCTCGAGAACGGATCCACCCTGACGTGTGAATTTGAAAAAAGGTCCATTCATGGTTGCAATTGCCAGGCGCTTCAGCTGTGGTCCCTGGAACTCTCCGCTAAGGGAAATTATCAGCAGCGTGTTGACTTTTCCTATGCTGTATATTGTGAAGCATTTATGGTTGATTGAGCTTTAGAGCCGAGAGGTAGAAATTTATGTTATTTAAGAATTCATAAACTGCCTTAATCAAGATTTAAATCTATTTTTTTATTTTTTATTAAAAGTTTTAATGAGTTTTACAATTATATACCTTCCCCCTTCCCTCCCTCTCCCCCCCCAAACCCACATTCCCCCCCCCCAAACCTC
Source organism: Thamnophis sirtalis (assembly GCF_051295495.1). Classification (NCBI taxonomy): domain Eukaryota; kingdom Metazoa; phylum Chordata; class Lepidosauria; order Squamata; family Natricidae; genus Thamnophis; species Thamnophis sirtalis. Next base: position 54,207,783 of record NW_028261393.1, on the reverse strand, counting down.
CCAAAGCAAATACAGGGTATAAACATTTAGCAACCATATACTAAAATAAACTAACTAACTTTAGTGTCATCCCTCACTTGTACTTTAACTCCACTTTTGTAAAGCTAACTTTAGGTAAGTTGTAACATTCCTTGTTCATTCATTCATAAGCTATCTGAAATTTCTTAGTCCCATATTTATTTTGAATGTAATCAATCCATCTTCTCCATTCCAGCTTGTATTTCTCATCTGAATAATCCTTGAGGTATGCTGATATTTTAGCCATCTCTGCTAAGTTTGTTACTTTTAACGTCGATTCTTGAATAGTAGGCAAACCTTCCTTCTTCCAGTATTGTGCCACCAACAGTTGTTAAGTTCAAAATCAAATTGGTCTCTGTAACTGTACAGTCTGTGATTATATCTAACAAGAATAACTGAGGAGTAAACTTTATCCTCTTTTTAAGAATATTTTGCATCATCCACCATATTTTTATCCAAAACGCTTTGACCTTTTTTACAAGTCCACCATATGTGATAATACGTAGCATCAGCACAATCACATCTCCAGCATTTAGGTTGTAAGATTGGATGCATACAAACTAATTTTTTAGGATTTATAAAACATCTTGTAGAAATTCTCTCTCAGGTTTTGGGCTTGTGTAAATTTTCTTACCCGTATCTTTTCCCATGTTTCCATCATTATTATTATAATCTATTTTTTTTTAATCATTTGCCCATGAGGTTTTTACATTATTGCTTGGAAACGTGACCCTTGCAAGCTAACGCTTGATGGGCAGAACTATTAAAACTGGCTGCAGGGATTTCGTTCCTCTTGCGTCCGAGGGCAATTTACAGCCCTGGCAAGGTTTTGTCCGGAGTGAAATTTCAGAAACTCTTAATTGGGCTACAGGATCCAGGAGGACTTTGTGTGATTGACAGAGACCAGCCGTTGTTCTCATCCCTTCCGGAGAATGAAAAGCACAGCAAGAAATTGCCCCATTAGGAAGGACAAAAAGGTGGCACCTTTTGTTACAGGCGCTGATCCTTTCAATCCCCTGGCCCAGTTCCATGAAATACGGAGCCTTTCCCTCGGATGGAGCATAGGTGGAAATGGGCGTCTACCTTGTTCATTATTAATCGCCTTCTTTGCTTTGACCGAGTTTGGAGATCTGAAAGGAGACTCCCGGAGTGCTTGGCTTTCCCATCCCAACCTGGAGTTCAGCTGCTCCACTAGCCCAGCCCCTGCCTAACTCCCTGCCCTTTCGTCTCGTTTTCTGGGACTCTTTCTTAGCCTAGAGGACTGGACGTAGGCAGCCGGGGGCTTCTTCCCCCTCTGGAGAGTCCTGTCTCCAGAATTGGGGCCAGAGAGGGGCAGCCCCTTAGAATGAGACCCACTGGGTCAATTTCCTCTTTTGAGACCGTTTGTGATCCAGATTGGGCGAGCATGCCTCAGTGAACTGGGTGGGAGAGAATCAGACATCTACGGAGGGAGCAATTAGCAAGGCTAAATTTAACCAAAGGAGCATCACTCCCTATAGCATCAAACCCAAAGCAGGGGGGGCACCATTTATTTATTTTTTTTAAAGAGAAAGTTACAGGAAAAGCAGGTCTCTTTAATGGGAAAAGATTTTCTTTTTTTCCCCTGAAGGAAAACCGGCTCCTTGGATCAATCTGGTCGGAAGGCAGCAGGAAACTGGAGTGAAGGAGGGGGGGGGGCGATGAGCACATAGCACCTTGGACAGCACCATGGCCAGGTAGAAGCAGCGCCCAGCCCCCCCCCCCTTCCTCCTGGCGGCTGGAGTCTGGTCAGTCTGCAAGGAAAGGGATCGGAGATACTCTACAAGGGGTCCGTCCCCCACTCCTTTGCCCAGGATTTCAAGGGGGGCCTGAAATAAAAGGCCTTTTGGTGTCTTTCCTTTGCAACAATCACACTGGCACTGATTTGTCCCTATTTCTTTTTTTTATTGAAAATTTTGGGGGAAAAAACTTTTACAAATATTTACCTTCCTCCCCCTCCCCTCCCCACCCTAACCCCCCCAACCTTCCCCTCCCCCCCCCCCGACTTCCCAGAACCAATACAGGGTATAAATCTTTAACAAAGATATTCTAAGATAAACTTTAAAAAAAAGTTAGTATCATCTTTCATTTGTGCTTTAACTCCTCTTTGCTAGGCTAACTCTGAACAGATTATATCATTCCTTGTTTCTTCAGTCATAAACTATCTGGAATTTCTTAGTCCCATATTTATTTTGAGCATAGTCAATCCATCTTCTCCACTCCAATTTATATCTCTCATTGCAATGGTCCTTGAGATATGTTGATATTTTAGCCATCTCTGCTAGGTTTGTTACTTTTAACTTCCATTCTTGAATAGTAGGCAAATCTTCCTTCTTCCAGTATTGCGCCACCAACAGTCTTGCTGCGGTTATTAAATGCAAAATCAAGTTAGTCTCTATAACTGTACAATCAGTAGTTATACCTAACAAGAATAACTAAGGGGTAAACTTTATCCTTTTTTAAAGAACATTTTGCATAATCCACCATATTTTTATCCAAAATGCTTTTTACCTTTTTACAAGTCCACCATATATGATAATATGTAGCATCGAGACAATCACATCTCCAGCATTTAGGTTGTAAATTCGGATACATAGAGGGCAGTTTTTAAGGATCTAAGTGCCATCTATAAAACATCTTATAAAAGTTTTCTCTCAAATTTGGGGCTTGTGTAAATTTTACATTTCTCACCCAAATCTTTTCCCATGTATCCAACATTATTGGTTCTTCAAACTTTTGTGCCCACTTTATCATACAGTCTTTAACTAATTCTGTTTCCGAATCCATTTCTATTAATGCATTATATAGTCTCTTTATATGCATTGGACTTTGATCCTTAATTTGTTTAAGTAAATTATCCTATCACTTTGCGTAAAACCGATTTTTTGATCTTTTTTCCATCTGGCCTGTAACTGGCCATACTGAAACCATGTTTGAATTGCCTTTTCCTCTTTTAGTACATTCAAGGGTTTTAATTGTAATATTTTCTAAGGTGAGAAGCTATCTATATGTAATTACATCCGTGGCGCAGTGGTTAAATGCAGCACTGCAGGCTACTTCAGCTGACTGCTAGTTCTGCAGTTCGGCTGTTCAAATCCCACCAGGCTCAAGGTTGACTCAGCCTTCCATCCTTCAGAGGTGGGTAAAATGAGGACCCGGATTGTTGTTGGGGGCAATATGCTGACTCTGTAAACCGCTTAGAGAGGGCTGAAAGCCCTATGAAGCGGTATATAAGTCTAACTGCTAAAGTATATTTGTTTTCTATTGCGTGTCTAGGAATTGCCCACACGGGATTTCTCCCTATTTCTCAGGACAGTGTTTCTTAACCTTGCCAGCTTTAAGAGGAGTGGACGCCAACTCCCAGAATTCCCCACCAGCCGTGCCTTAGAGACCAACTCTTCCATCCAGAGCAGATTCCAAGACAGCTGTTGAAGGAGGGTGGGTGGGGGGGCTCTGGGTCGTGGGAATGGGCTCGTGGGGAAGGAGGGGCTGAGACAAGTGGAGATGATGGGGGGAGGTTGCTGCTGAGATCTAGGGAGAGCAGATGCTGCTCAGGTGGGGCCTCGGAAGGCAGGACAAGCAGCTAACACATGGGGCAGCTTGACTCCGGGTGCCAGGCCAGGCCTGGGTGGGCTGGTCCCTCCAAGCAGAGCCTGAGCAGGACCAGCTGCCCTCTGTTTCGGTGCCCCCCAGTCCCTGCTGCATGGAAGCCTCTTCTATGGAACAGGAAGGGGGGAAGCGGCTGCCCTGTCCCTCCCTCCCCCCCAGGCCCACTCGGTGCCCTTCCCTGCCCCAAACTGCCCTACTTTCCACTGCTAGAACAGCAGCCGAACCCACAAATCTCCCGGGGCAGCTACTTGGCTGGAGGTAGAGGCGCCCCGATGCCGGAGCAGGGGGGGAAGCGCCCCCAAAGGCAGGAGGGCGGCGGGTGGCCCCTGATGCTCTTTCTCTCGGGGATCCGGGAAGAACGGGATCCCCCCCCCCCCCAGCGCTGGCAGACCCTCCGTCCTTCCCTCCCGGGACCGGCCGAAAGCCGCCGTGCAAGACCACGCCGGCTCGCCCATCGCGCCCGGGGGGCTCTGGAGCTGCGGGCTCAGGCGGGGGCGGGCTCCTGCTTGCCACCTGCTGCGGGGGCTCCCAGGCGGCTTCCCGCGAGGAGTCTGGGCCGGTGGAGGGGGGGGTCCCGGACTCCGGAGACGCCCCTCCCCGCGCCCGGCAGCCCCCGCGCCGAAGGGCCGCCTCGGCCGGAGGAGGCTCCCTCTCGCCCTCCATCGCCGCCGCCGCCGCCCCTCCCCGCCGCCCCCCTCCCTCTTTCGCTCGCTCGCTCGCCCGCGCCGCCGCCGCTGCCCGCGCATTCTGGGAGCCCGTCGGCCGGGGGCGCGCGCGGGGCGGGGACTTCGGCGGCGCTGACGGCGGCCGTTGCAGGAGACCTTCCGCGCCCCCTCCCGCCGCCGCCGCCTCCGCCGCCCCGGCTCCTCCCGCGCCGGCCCGGCATGGCTGCCGCGGGACCACCGCCGCCGCCGCCGCAGCAGCAGCAACGGGAGCAACAGCAGCAGCAGCGCGTCGGCGGGTAAGCAGCGGGAGGGGCGTCGGGGGAGGCGAAGGACGGGAACGAGGGGCGGGCGGGGGGGGGCGAGGGCAGCCCACCGCTCTTCCCCCTGGCTCCCCCCCCCCGCAGCTGCAGCAGCCCCCCTCCCGCCTCTCTCCCCCCCCCCCTTCCCTTCATCGCCCGCCGGTTAGGCGAGGATGGAGCAGGCGCGGGGGCGCGGAGGGGGGCTGCCGCTGCTGCGGCGACCGGTCTCTGGCGTTGCCATGGTGACGGTGCAGAAGAGGAAGGCAGAGGACCCCCATTTCGGCGGAGGGGGGGCGAGCGGGGGAGGAGGAGGAGGAGGAGGAGGAGGAGGCTGCTCCCCCCCCCCCTTCCAGGCCCCGCGTGCCTCCCCTGTGCGGCGGCTCTTGCTGCTTCTGCAGCCAAGGACGGGGCGCCCGGAGCAGGGGACGCGCGAGCGGGGCGGCTGCTTCGACGCCCTCCCCGGCCCGGGTGGGGCTGCTCCTCCTCCTCCTCCTCCTCCGCCTCCATGGGCAGCCTCAGCTGCGGGCATCGCCGCGGTTGCTCCGGGCATCTGAGACGGAAGGGAGAAGGGGCCCCGGAGCGTAGCTTCTCCCGGGCGATGATCTGTTGAGGAGGGGGATGTGCCTCGGCTTCTCCCCCTACCAAAGTTCCTGCAGGTCCATTCTGGTGCTGGAGGGGCCGAGGCACCTTGAACATGAGCCTCAGCCCACCGAGCTGGCAGGTGCAAAGTCTGGGCTGCCCCCCACCCCAGCCTGGCTCCCTTTGGCCAGTGAATACCCCCCCCCCCAAAACCGGAGATCCTTCCGGACGCCTAGGGGGGCAAAGTGAGGACGGGGGGCAGTGGCAGGAAGGGGGGCGGCCCTCCCCACCTGTGCCTCTGGCCAAGACTGCCAGGAAAAGGCAGACCGAGAAGCGAAGTGGTGCCCGCTGTTCAAACCGTGTCATCCAAAGGACTAGTAACTTGTTCCTCTGCCTTTGGGGGAAGAACAGCTCTGAGGGGAGCATAAGCTGGGCTGAGCCTGTCTTTTACTTTCTTTTTTTTTGGGGGGGGGGGGCTGGCCTGCTCCAAGAAAGCCAAAAGGCCCCGTTTGTTCCTTATGCCCACTGGAGAAAGCCCACACATCTTCCCACATGGCTCTTTTCCTAAGGGGCTCATAATCCCAGCGCCCCCCACCCAAAAAAAAAAACCTGGGCACTGCCAGCCTTGTCCAGGAGCAGGAACGACTTGTGGGTCATGCATAATGTAAATCAAGGGGACATGTGAGTAAGTTCACAG